>NW_010967011.1:57489-72193 GCF_000463585.1 Tarenaya hassleriana
ATTCCGTTGTGTCATGGATTTGACATCGGTAGTCACGAGAGTGACATGCGCAGGAGACGCGCAAGATCGCATGTGATGCGATGGCCAACGTCACGCTAGTGACGGGCGTGGAGGCGCCCCTAGTGATGGACTTGACTAGGGTTTACGACTAAGCTCTATGGTGGACTCCATATGGGCGTGATTGTGCTTGTCTTATATGTGTTTACTGCTTTTTTATTTATGGCATGTGTTCTGTGGAAATGTCGACTGTACCGTTCTCATTGAGAACGGGATTCCCGGGTTCAACCTGGGCTACTCACTAAGCAGTTGTGCTTAGCCCTCGTGGTTTATATTTTTCAGATCACGAGGATTACGCCTAGCGCCTCAGCAGACGACGACCCGAGAGAAGCAGCATCATGTACAGGATTTGTATTCGGAATCAAAGGACTCGTTGTTTTAACTTTTGTACGGTTGTATTATGAATATTCGAACGTGTGACATTTTGCGATACTAATCGCTTTGTATTTCCCGCTGCTACTCTATCTGATCGAAAATGTTTTTGTATTTCCGTAAATTTTGCTTTCGCGTCTTATTACTTTATTATTATTATTATTTTTATTAAATTACGTTATATCGTCCATGTGGCACAGTCCGTATACTGTACACGGGTTACGGGTGTCACAACTTTTGGTATCAGAGCCACGTTCTTTCCTTGGGAAGGAATCGTACTCATTACCTAACGGTTTTCTACGAAAAATGTTTTTAAAACTATGTCCGAAGAAAATCCTCACCTATCGGGGTCCGTACATCGATGATGCAGAATCGGTCGTCAGTTGCTTAACTGTATTAAATGTGGTGCAGTGAAATGGCGCCACGACGTGCTAGGCTTGCAGCAAGGGCTGACGACGTCCCCGAACAGACTCCACCGCCTAACCCCGGAGACGAAGGGTGGAGGGCTGAGTTTCATCAATTCCAGGATACCGTGTGGCAGCTCCTGGCTGCTCACGCCCCACCACCACCCCCGGCAAGAGACCCGGAGCCGAGGGAGGAGGAACCACACCAGCCGCCGATGCCTGCTGCGATGGCGGGATACCTTCCTATCATCAAGGAGTTGCGGGGGGTGCATAACGATACATCCGGGGGCGAGCAAGATGTATCAGGGCCTACGCCAGTGGTATACTTGGCCGAGGGTCAAGAGAGATGTAGCAGACTATGTAGCGAGGTGCCTCACTTGCCAGCAAGTAAAGGCAGAGCGACAAATACCGGGAGGAAAGCTACAACCGCTGGAGATACCCGAGTGGAAGTGGGATTCGATCGCCATGGACTTCTGGTCGGATTACCGCTCACACCCAGCAAGAAGAACGCCATTTGGGTAGTCGTAGACCGACTAACCAAATCCACTCATTTCATCCCCATCCGGCATGAATATTCGATAGAGCGGTTGGCGCAGACTTACGTCGATGAGATCGTGCGTCTGCATGGGGTTCCGAACGAGATTATCTCGGACAGGGACGCCCGATTTACATCACGCCTATGGAAGGCGATACAGGAGGCACTAGGGACGAAGCTCAAGATGAGCACGACATACCACCCTCAGACAGATGGCCAATCGGAGCGGACGATACAGACTCTGGAGGACATGCTCCGAGCTTGTATTATGGAGTGGGGAGCTCCGTGGGACCAGTATCTGACATTGTGCGAGTTCGCGTACAACAACAGCCATCACACGAGCATCGGAGTGTCTCCATATGAGGCCTTGTACGGGAGACCGTGCAAGACACCGTTGTGCTGGACAGAGATCGGAGAACGTCGCGAATTTGGGCCGGAGATCGTGGAGGAGACCACGGAGGCGAACATTGTGCGAGTTTGCATACAACAACAGCTATCACACGAGCATCGGAGTGTCTCCATATGAGGCCTTGTACGGGAGACCGTGCAAGACACCGTTGTGCTGGACAGAGATCGGAGAACGTCGCGAATTTGGGCCGGAGATCGTGGAGGAGACCACGGAGGCGATACGAAGGATTCGCGCCCATCTGAAGACGGCGCAGGACCGGCAGAACTCATATGCCGATCAGCGACGTCGAGACTTCGAGCTTGAAGTCGGGGATTACGCCTTTCTTCGGGTACAGGCGATGCGAGGTCATGCGAGGTTCGGACAGGGCGGGAAGCTGAAGCCGCGCTACATCGGACCTTATCCCGTGATCGCGAGAGTGGGAGCTGTTGCATACCATCTTGGATTGCCACCGGAGCTGGGAAACATCCATGATGTGTTTCACGTGTCGATGCTGCGGAGGTATGTAGCGGATCCTTCTCACGTGCTACAGCCCCAGGAGTTGGAATTTACGGTGGCTACACGTTTTCGCGACGAGCGGACTGGAAGATCAAGAAGCTACGTACGAAGGAGGTGCCACTCGTGAAGGTCTTGTGGTGAAGCCAAGGGGTCTCTTACATGACTTGGGAACCCGAGGCAGAGATGCGTCGTAGTTATCCGCACCTATTCACTTGAGCGTTGTACGAACTCTTTATGTATGACGTTCAAGTTGTATCAGACTTAAGTTTCAGATGACGTGACGTTATGGAATGTGTTTTGGATGATGATATTCCGCGATTCTGAATTCGAGGACGAATTCATTTTAAGGGGGCAGGATTTGTAATACCCCGAAACCCGAATTGAATATTTAATTATTTAAATATAAATAATTAAATAGGGATGTCACGAAATCACCAAAAATAAATAGTACAATGCCGAGGAAAGGCACGAGGATCGTCACGCGCGGGAAGGATCAAGAAGGAAGGAAAAAAAAAGAGGTTGGTCCGCCGGACCAGGAGTGGTCAGCGGCGGACCAACCACAGGCGGACTGAGCTGGACAGCGCAGACTCGAAGAGAAAATTTGAAAAAAAATAAGATTCCGGTCCGCCTGACCAGGAGTTGGTCCGGTGGACCGGAACCCGATAGATTCCAGCTCGCTCTGTTGCGAGTTTCGGGACGCGAGAACTCGTCGGAAATTGGATCCACACGCGTCCAGCCACCGTCCGACGCCTGGAGGACGTTGCAGGCTTGCCGCCTGGATGTCGCCCCCTGCGACCTCTCTCCCGCGACATAAACCCCTCCCAACCTCTACACTTAGCCATGTCGAGCTGAAGAGGGAAGAAGGAAAAAGAGAGTGGAAAGGAGAGAAATTGAGGTGAACCTGGGCAAGAGGAGCTTGGGGAAGCAAGGGGGGCGTTCCTAGATGTGCCCCGAAGGTGTTCACAGTGTGAGGAGAGGCAGAGAACGCACACGAGCTCGGATAAGCTCAAGAACATGTGAGTGGCTTGAGTTGAATTTGTGGGATCTCATTTTCAATGTTTAATGGTCCAATTCGAGATTTCCTTGCGGTTTGTGGCTTAGAACATGTCTAGGAATTAAAAACTATGTTTAATTGGCATTTAGAAGCAACCCCGAGTCGATTAGGTGAGAAAAATCGAGTCGAAATCGGAGAAAATCGCGAGGAAGAAGAAGGTTCCAGTCCCGGTCCGCCGGACCACGCGTGGTCAGCTCCGGACTAGGACTGGAAAACACGTGCGGTCCGCCGAGCCAGGGAAGAGAAGGCTGACCGAGAGAAGAGCACGACTGGTCCGCCGGACCAGACGTGTTCCGAGGAGACGCGCACCGCCGGACCAGAAGAAAGGAGGCGGACCGGAGAAAAAAAACACGTCTGGTCCGGGGCTGACCAGTTCTGGTCCGCCGGACCAGACGTGTTCCGAAGCCTCACGGTCCGCCGAGCCAGGGAGAAGCGAACGGACCAAGAAGAAGGACACGCCTGGTCCAGGGCTGACCAATCCTGGTCCGCCGGACCAGACGTGTCGGAGTGAAGACACTGAGACGGACCAGAAGGAGCTGACCGATAGAGAAGAAGCAGGCTGGTCCGGGGCTGACCAATCCTGGTCCACCGGACAAGGCTTGTTTCCCTCTCTCGGATCGACTGACCCAGACAGAGCGGACCAGGGGGAGAAGGAGTACTGGTCCGGCTGACCAGAATCTGGTCCGCCGGACCAGGCTCATAAACTTGGAAGAAAATTTTACATTTAACCGTGATGAGGACATCGGATCCAACAATAAAGAAGATCTTGACGGAAGCATACATGGAGCAAAGACAAGGGCAAACCGAGTTCCACAACCGAGTTCCACCTCGGATCGAAGCCACCAAGTAAAAGGAAGTTGCTTGGAGTGCAAGACAATTATCTAAAGGAAGCTTCTTCATCATCAAGGCAACTCCAACAACTAGCTTCCCAACCACCTCATTTAATGCATTGGACTCCTACCCCTCTTGCATGTTCTTGTCATTTAATATTGTTGTTGAGAATTCTAGCCTATATAAAGGCTTGTAATGCATCATTTGCAATCAGACTTGTAGAATGTCTCAAACATTTCGAGTTTTATAAACTCTTCTTCGGTTTGTCCGAAATTTATCCCGATCTTCGGTGTGTCCGAGATCACGAGTTTGGTGTGTCCGAACTCAAGCCTTGGTGTGTCCGAGGTCCACTATCTATTCTTCCCCTTCGGTCCATTCCATTTTCCTATCTTAGTTTTGAATTCGAGAGCCTCTTAGAGCCGGTGATTGAAACTAAGATCCATTCGATTCCCCTTCGTTTTAACCACAATCCGAACGTGAATTCGAGAGCCTTCCCCGTGAAGTGCGGGTGATTGCGTTTCGGATGAGATTCCATCCTCTCCGCTGCGAGGCGTGTATCATTTTGGTATCAAAGCTTGCTCGAGCCAACGGGCGTCTAACCCCGGTGAGATCTATCCTTTATTTTAGTTTTTTTCATAAATAAGTTTTGAGGGCAAAACACGGAGAAGAGAGAGGAAATGATGAGGACAAAACTTCGGAAGATAGAGGGAATGATGAGGACATCGGATCCAACAATAAAGAAGATCTTGACGGAAGCATACATGGAGCAAAGACAAGGGCAAACCGAGTTCCACAACCGAGTTCCACCTCGGATCGAAGCCACCAAGTAAAAGGAAGTTGCTTGGAGTGCAAGACAATTATCTAAAGGAAGCATCTTCATCATCAAGGTAACTCCAACAACTAGCTTCCCAACCACCTCATTTAATGCATTGGACTCCTACCCCTCTTGCATGTTCTTGTCATTTAATATTGTTGTTGAGAATTCTAGCCTATATAAAGGCTTGTAATGCATCATTTGCAATCAGACTTGTAGAATGTCTCAAACATTTCGAGTTTTATAAACTCTTCTTCGGTTTGTCCGAAATTTATCCCGATCTTCGGTGTGTCCAAGATCACGAGTTTGGTGTGTCCGAACTCAAGCCTTGGTGTGTCCGAGGTCCACTATCTATTCTTCCCCTTCGTTCCATCCATTTTTCTATCTTAGTTTTGAATTCGAGAGCCTCTTAGAGCCGGTGATTGAAACTAAGATCCATTCAATTCGCCTTCGTTTTAACCACAATCCGAACGTGAATTCGAGAGCCTTCTCCGTGAAGTGCGGGTGATTGCGTTTTGGATGAGATTCCATCCTCTCCGCTGCGAGGCGTGTATCATTTTGGTATCAGAGCTTGCTCGAGCCAACGGACGTCTAACCCCGGTGAGATCTATTCTTTATTTCAGTTTTTTTCATAAATAAGTTTTGAGGGCAAAACACGGAGAAGAGAGAGGTAATGATGAGGACAAAACTTCGGAAGAGAGAGGGAATGATGAGGATATCGGATCCAACAATAAAGAAGATCTTGACGGAAGCATACATGGAGCAAAGACAAGGGCAAACCGAGTTCCACAACCGAGTTCCACCTCGGATCGAAGCCACCAAGTAAAAGGAAGTTGCTTGGAGTGCAAGACAATTATCTAAAGGAAGCTTCTTTATCATCAAGGCAACTCCAACAACTAGCTTCCCAACCACCTCATTTAATGCAACATCAAGGCAACTCCAACAACTAGCTTCCCAACCACCTCATTTAATGCATTGGACTCCTACCCCTCTTGCATGTTCTTGTCATTTAATATTGTTGTTGAGAATTCTAGCCTATATAAAGGCTTGTAATGCATCATTTGCAATCAGACTTGTAGAATGTCTCAAACATTTCGAGTTTTATAAACTCTTCTTCGGTTTGTCCGAAATTTATCCCGATCTTCGGTGTGTCCGAGATCACGAGTTTGGTGTGTCCAAACTCAAGCCTTGGTGTGTCCGAGGTCCACTATCTATTCTTCACCTTCGGTCCATTCCATTTTCCTATCTTAGTTTTGAATTCGAGAGCCTCTTAGAGCCGGTGATTGAAACTAAGATCCATTCAATTCCCCTTTGTTTTAACCACAATCCGAACGTGAATTCGAGAGCCTTCTCCGTGAAGTGCGGGTGATTGCGTTTCGGATGAGATTCCATCCTCTCCGCTGTGAGGCGTGTATCAAACCGGGAGAGAGAAAACGGCTAACGGGGTTGGCCCGGGCCTGACCAGACTCGACGGCGGATGAACCAACCCCCACCAGAGGACAAAGCATCGCGATTGAGACCGACCGAACTGAGTTTTTGACAATACGTTGCATGGCGTAGTGAGATGTGCGACATCAAAATACGAGTGATCGTTGCGTGACTATTTGTGGGTAGAATTGCATGGCGTAGAACAGTAACCCGGTAGGGACCGGATACCATGATACGTATGATTGTACTATGGGAATATTGCATGTTGTGTGCCATGTGTGTAGCTTGCTCGTGCGTACGAGTTAAGCGTGATTGTGTTTGGGGATGGTTGTGGACTCAACCATCAACGTCATGGACTTGGGCGTTTGAGACGCATTTTAGTCGTGTGCGACACGACGGCCAACGTCATGGACTTGACGGGCGTGGACTCGCCCCTAGTCATGTATTTGACTAGGGTATATTGCTGGACCCTATGGTGGACTCCATACGGGTATGTTTACATTCCGTTGTGTCATGGATTTGACATCGGTAGTCACGAGAGTGACATGCACAGGAGACGCGCAAGATCGCATGTGATGCGATGGCCAACGTCACGCTAGTGACGGGCGTGGAGGCGATCCTAGTCATGGACTTGACTAGGGTTTACGGCTAAGCCCTATGGTGGACTCCATATGGGCGTGATTGTGCTTGTCTTATATGTGTTTACTGCGTTTTTATTTATGGCATGTGTTCTGTGGAAATGTCGACTGTACCGTTCTCATTGAGAACGGGATTCCCGGGTTCAACCCGGGCTACTCACTAAGCAGTTGTGCTTAGCCCTCGTGGTTTACATTTTTCAGATCACGAGGATTACGCCTAGCGCCTCAGCGGACGACAACCCGAGAGAAGCAGCATCATGTACGGGATTTGTATTCGAAATCAAATGACTCGTTGTTTTAACTTTTGTACGGTTGTATTATGAATATTCGGACGTGTGACATTTTGCGATACTAATCGCTTTGTATTTCCCGCTGCTACTCTGTCTGATCGAAAATGTTTTTGTATTTCCGTAAATTTTGCTTTCGCGTCTTATTACTTTATTATTATTTTTATTTTTATTAAATTACGTTATATCGTCCATGTGGCACAACCCGTATACTGTACACGGGTTACGGGTGTCACAGGCCCAGCGATATCTCTCTCGTAACGAGAGGGTCAAAATCCCTTCCGAATATCTATTATCCTCCACATGTCTCATAACGTACCCGAGCACAGTCGTTATATTTATCCTATTACGGATAACGTTTGACTGAGTCAGAGCACGTTACTCCTCATATCGGATACATATAGATATCTTCGGTTTAAGGATCCAGTAGCGACCCATCACATGAGATTCATGTCATGACTCAGGTCCATGTGACAATCTCATGCGGGTCATCCAGTCACTTGTTCCAAACAAGTACCCATGATCGTGATACATATCTAATAATCTATTCCATCTCAGGGGCTTACATGGACTTCCATTTACTCAACCAAGAATACCGATTGACTATGGCTCAGTTTGCAGATATCCTCTCTATTCCATCTGGTATATCGACTCAGATGCCCAACATCGATTCAGCCGAGATCGCTATGCCATTCTGGGAGAAGATCGCCTATGGTCCTTTCAAGGCCGGTCAGGCCAAAGTATCTTGTTTCTACCATCCCACCATCAGGTACTTCCATCAATTCTTGGTCTGCGGCCAGTTTGCTAAACACACCGCCAGCCAGGTTTCGATGACGGATCTCGCACTCATTCGGTACGCCCTCAAGGACCTGTTTGAGGGCGACGCTTAGGACATGAACAGAGTTGATTGGTCGCCCAGCATTTTGCTCGCGTCCTCACCATACCTGCGATTGGACCGCAGAAGATTTATGTTGGAGGCATCATCTCTATGATAGCCCGTCGGTTACGCATCAACCTCTTCGCCTGTGGTAAGGCACTCGTCGGCCCTTCTACTCTGAATGGGGCGGTGTTGGTCAACAAGGGTGTTCAGGTCGATTTTCATCGCTACTATTAGACCCGCATTTTTTACAAGAAGAAGTACAGGCAAGCAATGTGGCCTCAAAACATCCCGCCATTGACATTAGAGGGCCTTCTCTGTCCACCCACATACGAGGTCCCGATAGAGGATATCGAAGAGACAGTGCTACTCGGCCCATCTGAAGCACAACCCGAAATACCTGCCGCTGATTGGCAGCCACCACCATATCAGAGTCCGACTACCGAGGGTATCGATATACGTCCATTCGAGCAGCTTTGTCAGGCAGGCTACTTTGAGACCATGGAGCACTGAGTCCGCCACCTTGCTCACGCACAACACGAACTCGCCACAGCTCATGCCGCCTTTGGTCCTCGTCTTCACTCCATTGACGATCACCTCACACAGATAGACGAGCGACAAGCACGGATGGACGAACGTCAGATTCAGCTGCAGAACTCTCTGACCTCCTACCTGGACCAACGCCGCCACATGGACCACTACCAGATGCAAATCCTCCAGGGTCTACAGGAGCTCCACTTCACACCGGCTGGTCGCCCGCATGTTGCACTTCCACCCGGATACCCATATCCAGGCATGACTTACCCCGACCAGCCGCCGCCTGCATATGACATGGACACCGCCGGAGATCCTCGAGAGTGATTTTTCTATTTCCCTTCCTTTTCTTTTTTTTTTCCTATTTTTCTTTCCTTTGCTTTCCTCTTTCTGCGGTGTACTTGGATGTTGTTGCTGCTATGTTTGTTGACTTTATGTTGGATTGCGATTATCTCTTTTTGTTTCCATGATGTTTTGTCTATCTCTCATGTCGATTTTGAAGCTACACCGTGGACAAGTCGTTAAGTGCGTATCGACAGCAACATTTCACTTCACTAAGACTTACTCAGCTGAGTACCCATCTCCTCTTATATCATTCACTCTTCCCGATGCGAGCAAACACCGTGGACGGTGTTCTGTTCAAGTCTAGGGGAGGAGAGTTGACTGTCAGCATTTACACATCCATGTACACTGATCATCTGCATCATATAGTCGCACGGTTAGGAGTATTTGCATAAACCGTTTTGAGTGATAGTTGAGATATGATGATGTATAGGACTCGATGGAATTAGTCCGCTTGTGACAACCTGTGTGAACCGTCCTAGAGGTTCTCTAGGTTAAGGGATGAATTGTCAATCTCTATCCGAAATGGTAGTTCTCGTTCAAAATAGGCTTGAAAGGTACGTGGTTTATGTTTTAGCTGAACCTTTTAGAGATAGATATGTTCTGAACCAAACGTATAAGTTTCCCTAAGAATCGTTTCCAGGACCCTTAGATCATTAGGCCGATGTTAGAAAAATAAAGGATAAATACCATCAGTAGTATATCCCGACACTCCTCTGTCACTGCCTCGTCAATGAAAATCATTCGAAGACATGAGTGCGTAACGACTCAGGTCTAAGTTGTGGGTTGAGTATCCATGTGGAAAAAAAAAAGAAAAAAAAAGAAAATGCAATAAAGAGAAGGATACTCAGCAACTTCAACGTCCTAGAAGTCCGGGATATAAAGTCTTCAAAGAAGAAGCAAGTAAAAAGAATCAACGATTTCATGTGATTATAAGTTTGAATGGAGACATTAGAAAAGAAAGAACAAAGATCAGAATGTTTTTTGGAATATTGGTAAACAGATTCGAGAAACATGCTTGGCAGAAAGATGGGAATCTCTAGAGATTTTAGGTGAAAGACTCAGACTCCATTACTATTAGAGTTGAAATGAATCGGGAGAGATCAAAATAGGATATGCTTGATTTCATCCAGGTTAGCATAGTGTGTGATTATCGCTTTATTCTGTCAACTTCAGTCTGATCTCAACTGTCACTCGTTTACCTTCAATTCAAACTCGGTTTTCGGAGATAATTTGCTCGAGACGAGCAAAACAATAAGTCTGGGGGAGTTTGATAACACGCAATATACCATGGATTTTTATATGATTCGCCCGACATATTTACTTGACTTTATGACATCTGAGACGTTTAAGTGCGTGTTTAGCTTCAGTTTCGCTTTGATTTAATCTTTGCAGGTACTACGCACTAGAAGCGAAAAAATGAGCGAAAACCAACCGAATTTGGAATCAGAAACAAGAAACGATCGTTTCAGGGCATTCCGAAACGATCGTTTCGCCTCTTGGACAAGAATAGAAGGATTACTCAGAAGGTAGAACCGATCGGTTCCTGTTGATCGAACCGATCGGTTCGATTTGAAGAAATTGAAGATTTGCTCAGAAATATGAACCGATCGGTTCAGTATATGACGAAACGATCGGTTCTCGTGCGGAGTTTTTGGAAACATTCCGATTTCGGCCAAAACAAAAAGAAATAAAAGGGAGAAAGCCTGGAGGTCACTTTCATTCCGAATTTTGAGCAGAAAAGTGACCTAAGAGCAGAGAAAAGAGGGAGATTATAAGGAAACAAGAGATTGGAGTAGAAGACGGAGATCACGAAGCCGAGAAATCGACTAAGAGTTTCTTCCTTATTCTATTTTACAATGTTTTTTCGTATTGATATGAACCCTATCGTCTCGATGTGTAGCGAGTAGTCCCCTTGCTGCTGGTTAGGGATTTGCTATGTAGGGATCTGTTGTTTTTAATTCCAGACTCTGTGGATTTATTTATTCTATTCGGTTTATTGAGTTGAGATTAATGCTTTTGATCTTGTCGGCCACTTGATTAAATGAACTTAGAGTTTTTAATTCGCATAGACATATGAGATTATAATCTGGAAATAACTCAATAGATAGAACAAGTATTGTATCGAGAGATGGATATTTGCCTAGGAATCATGATAGCGATCGTTCATGCATTCAAGATTTAGACTATTGAATCGAGAGATTAATAAGATAAAGTCTAGATAGTGAAATTAGACTCGAGAGAGTTAATTTCTATTATAAAGCTTGAATTCTTGGAATTGGATTTATAAATTAAAGAGATCTGCATCTTTAGAGAAGATCCTTGCATGTAAAGCAATCCCGAAGCCTGCAGTGTTTGTCTTCCATAGTTTACAACCGATTTTAGTTATTTGTTTTGACACGTTCCATCACATCCTCATATTATTCTCATATTTTCTCTGGATCTAGACTTGGATCTGCAATTAAATTCTTTGCTTAACTTTTGTCCCTGTGTTCGACCCTAGTTATTACAATCGATCTGTACACTTGCGGTATTTGTTGAGTCTAGGTTATTATAACTTGATCGAATTTATTCGCCTAGATTTCTGACATCAATGATAAAATGCACCTAAACTAAATGCAATCCTAAGTAGATAGGCCTGAATGTGTGAAGGATCTATCCACCCCCAGACTTGAACCATACACCGTCCACGGTGTAGATTCTCGCCCGGAAAAGTAGAATCGAAAACAACGTGTGAAAAGAACCAATAAGAGGGATAAAGAAGCTTAGCTCTGCGAAATTCGTTCACTTGCAATGAAGTTAACTCACGTCAAACGCAAGAGCTCTCACACACTCTGTGAATTGGAATCTATCCAACCGTCGTCTCTTGGAAACTGATACTCATCTCTCATGTGTCGGTATGAACGCTCAGAGAACAACAAACGTTATCCGAAAAAAGTGACATAGAGGCTCGCATATAGATAAATAAGTCCAGAGTATGCAAAATCCGAGTCCCCAAAATACATCTGAAAGGCCTACTACATCTCTATTAAAATAGAAAAAGGGAAGACCTACCTGAACTGCGGTCTAGTCATCAGCTGGTGCATCGTCTCTGTCGTCCTCCATGGGTACTGGCGGCAGCTCATCTGAAAATAACCGGTTGCGGAATCCGCGAAACTCACCGTATAATGTTGTAGCCTGAGTGCCTGCATCTGATCAACCATCTAGGATGAAGTCCCGCACCATCTGGTGTACATCCTCGTCATCTCGGAGTCTACATGGCTCCGCATGTCTGTCACAACGCTCTCGACCGAACTCCTAATGTCGACCACTGCCCTGTCTACCGAACTCCTCGTGTCCAGCATCGCTTGATACATGAAGCACCGGAAGTCATCCTGTGGCTGGGATGTGTATCCGTAACTGTCTGGAGGCCACGTCGGGAAGTCTGGCTCCGGAAATGGAGTTGTGGGTGGTGGCGGTGGAGGTGACTGGAGCGAGTCATCGGGTAGTCGGGATGTCCCTGCCTCTGAAGTGTGGTGCTCCGTATATGTAGGCGGTACGGGCGACTCGTCATATGCGTCCTGCTCTAGACCAGATCACTGTCCTGATGTGAGGTCTAGTCAGAACCCCTCTAGCGTGATGGACGACAAATGCATGTTCGTCAGAAGGAGGCACCTCTTGATGTTACTACTGCGCTCGTAGTATAGCCAGTAAGTCCGGCGACCTTCGATATCAATGGAAGACTTCTGTCGCAGTGTCCTGATGTTTAGAGTGGAGGAGGGACTGCATCGGGTCCTCTCGTATCTGCCGACGTTAACTCCCACTCGTCGAGCAATCCAAGTGATCATACCTCCGACGAACACTTCGACTCCAGAGTTCGCCTGCTGGATCGAGTATAGGTGGAGTGCTACTCGGGAAGCTAGGTCGACGCGAGACATTCCCCAGTCGGACCCATCATAGAGTGGACTCAGGGCATGTCGGATAAACTGTACCTCCGTCTGAGACACCGACCCAGATCTTTCCTAGCAAATAGCGTGTTAGCTAGGATCATGTGAAAATACCTGACTGCAGAGTGTCGGATCCATGTAGACTTCAGACGACTGGGTATGTAGTCGCGGGATCCTATCTCTGACCAGAACTGTCGTAGTACGGAGCCGCTCACGGATGGAAGCTCGGCCGTGTCCTTGGGTGTAACACCAAGGATCTCAGAGAACTGAACCATGGTGAGGTGGTAGTGACGCCCGGCTATCCAGAAAGCCATGTAAGCTCTGCGGGTGTTGCCATCCTAGGGAATGTACAGACGGTATGATGCTAAAAATTCCACTGCCAGCTGCCTGTACGTGGATTTGCGAGCTTCGAGGATGCTGAGCCATCCTAGTTGGTCGCATAAGCCGTGGACCTGCTCGTAGAATCCCAACTCGATGATCTCCTCGTCTGGGAATTTCGTATAGTAAACCAGGTTGGAGTAATAGGCTGCTGACTGCTGCATTTCGTATAGTAAACCACTGTTGGGTTCCTCGGATCTCATAAGCGAATCTAATTCCTAAGAGATCGATTCTAGGGTTTGCGCAGCGGATACAAAACAAAAATTTAATGAAACCCTAGAACCATGCTGCTATTGAATTGTAAAAACGTTAGAACGCTTACCTCAATCGATCTGGGGCCTGTATCAATCGAAGAACACGTCTGATCACGAAAGGCAGGAAGAATACCTCGCCCTCTACACGTATCCACACTTCGGGATGGATTCCAACGATTGGAACTTGTCTGCTAGGACTCGAATCTTCTATCCGATTTGTGCTTTGAGAAAAACGGACTTTGATCACACTCTCAAGCTCTTGGATCTCACCAAAAGTCTGCTCAAAGTGTTCTCTAGTCGGCTCACCTCTATTTGGGTTTTTAATCTCCTTCTTATAAATTGATTTAACACTAATTCGGTTTAATTTCGGAAAATCTGAAGCCCGGAACGGACGGTCCAGAAACGCACGCAGACCGTCCGTTCCAGCAAGTAGAACGGACGTTCCGCATTAGTGGACCGTCCGTTCCAGTCTTATGGAACGGACAATCCATTCTGGACAGTCGGGTCTGGCTCGGTGAACCGTCCGTTCTGGACTTCTGGTCCGTCCGTTCCAGACCCTTCTGTCTTGGTTTTTCCGTCGTTTCTCTCACGCGTTTTGTCCTTCGCTGCGTGTGTGACCCTGTAGGCTCATTCGATATAGCAGTATAGTCCGAAATCTCTATTCCGGATATACAAGTCATAGGCAGTCTCTAGCAAGACACTATGACTACCTATCTCGAATAGAGTTTGTTCATGATCATACAAACTCCAATGATGATTCCGGCTGATGATCCTTTTGTATCACGATATCAAGTGTCGAATATAAGGCATGGACAAGCCACCTTATCTGATTCGACTGCTTTCTCGTTCACTGAGTTTGACTGTCTGAAATAGACGACGTTCGTCTATAGTGCGGCCACACATTTCTACAGTCTCGCTCACCCGAGGGGCCCAGCGATATCTCTCTCTTTTACGAGAGGTACAAATCCCGTCTTGACTATCTACAATCCAGCACATGATTCGTTTCGTACCTGATACACGCCTTTATAGTCCTCATGTTACGCAGGACGTTTGACGTATTCAAAGCACG
>NW_010967012.1:0-744 GCF_000463585.1 Tarenaya hassleriana
GTACAGAGCTTCCCGTCCTGGCTTGGCACGAACCGAGCCGTGCAGTACGGACACGACACGTCCTTCTGTCCCCTGTAGATCGGCACATATGTGGCTCCACATACCACGAAAGGGTTTCTGAAATCGTAGTTCAACTGGGTCGCATCCGTCATGTTGCGTTCCGCCGCCTGCACGACTTGCCTCGCCATCTTGGCCTGGCTCTCCACTGTCGGGTTTGTCTCTAGTAACCTCCTCGCGAAAGTCGAAGCTGTAGCCAGGTTCTTGGCCTTGTAGGAGACACTCATTGCGCTGAGAAGGGCGAGCCTTAGGTGAGGGGTTTGTAGGTTGCAGTGTGTGAAATATGCCGCCAGCTCCTGTTGCCGTATTGGGTCATCTCTCATCTCCCTCCTCTTGAGTTCCATTTGCAGACCAAGAACGTATTCCTTAACGATAATGATAAGTTCCTTGACCTCATCAACTTCTCTCCTTGATTCGACTACTACGAGTGGGATGGTGTGGAGGATGGATAGGAAAACACGAAGAGCCTCGGTGAACTTTCCTGCAGTGGTAGATTTGTAACCGGCCTTGAGCTTCTCTTCAAGCTGAGAGAAACTGTAAACAAGGGCTGGTGGGCCACGGACATTGGGACTAGCAGACTCATTCCACCCACGCTCGATGGCAAGGGAAACCACTGGAGACGAAGAAAAGGCACGCAGATAGCTGTGGCTGCCCGAGAAAAGATCGAGAAACATGGATTTCAAGGGC
>NW_010967013.1:0-744 GCF_000463585.1 Tarenaya hassleriana
AAATTGTTAAGTCGGTGTAGTAAGAAATAAGTAAATATAAATGTAAACATCTTAGTCATGTGTATCATTATGCTTTTATATATAGTTGCAAATATTTTATATGCAATATGAATTATAAATCTCTATAGAAATACATGTATAGCGTAGGTATTGACCTAGTATTTAATATTTACATATGAATCCATAATTTATTTGCTTCGAGTTCAAACGATATGGTATAAATGTTTGGTTTTTATGTATTCTCAAGATAAATATGTACCGAATTTGAATATATATATATATATATTCAATGGAAAATAAGAGGTAGTATTTTGTAATTATTGTTACGGTATTACAATTTGAGAATAACTTGATGTTGTCAGCCAAATTTTCTATTTAATTAGGTATGTATCATATATATATATATATATATATTCATTTGATGTTTGTGGTCGGTTTGGTTTTGAACCTCCGATATCCGAAATGTTGAGGTGAAATTTCATGGGTTGTAAAACGGTCCGACCAATCAGACCACTATGATCATTGAATTTTAACTCGGATTAACTTTTCAGATTTTTCTTTTAAATCCATTATACGTTCCCATTATATCTGTTTGAATTCTGAAGTTTTAGAATTTTTGTGTGGTACTAATTTCAATTTATTCACTACAATGATTACACTCGAAATGAAATGTTCGGGACACACACACACACACACACACACACACACATATATATATATATATATATATATATCCAAATTAAA
>NW_010967014.1:0-744 GCF_000463585.1 Tarenaya hassleriana
TTTGTGTGAAGGATCTCTCTTTTGTTTTCACATGGACTTTAGATTTGTTTGAAGCTTTGATTTTTTTTTTTTTTTTGCGCTTAAAAAGTACGTTTTTCCTGGTTTCCTCAGATATTTTATCTGTGAGATTTGGTTTCTGTAGATTTTTCATATTTGTGCAGTTGAATGTCTTTAATCTTATATATATATATGGGGAATTTATAGTATAAAGAATGGCTATAGATGAATTTATAAGGAATTAGTATTTATGTTTTTGTTTTAGAAAACAAAAATATTCCCCTAAGATTTCCATCAAAATAAAACAATATCTTTGATTTGTCATTATATATAAATAGTTGGATAAAGAGAAGTTCTCTATTTAAGAAAGATTAAAACCCCTAATACATGCTCGTGGTCCATCGCAAATGATTTATAACCATACTACAAAAGGAATATAGATGGAGAGATTGAGGAATTGAGAGAAGGGGTCCAAAGGTGGTATATGATATAACAATGGATTGGTAAGGAGCACAAAACTTTTTGTGAGGCAAACAAACATCGTCTACAGCATTTTATTTTCGAAGATCGATCAGACAAGAAATGGAAAAATATGGAAATCTACCTCGAAAATTAAAAAGATGGAAATCTACCTCGAAAATCCTTCCAAAAAAGGACGAGGGATGGCAGGGAAATGCTAAGATTAATGCTTCTTGAGTGCATTCATCTTGTCCCTGAGGTAGTAAAGTTTGGCTCTTCTAACTTTCT
>NW_010967015.1:0-744 GCF_000463585.1 Tarenaya hassleriana
CCATATGAGCGCATCTGAGGAGTTAAAGCAATAGAGATATTGAAGACAAAAAACGGATTGGGCTTAATTAAAACATCAAAATTAATTTTTTTATTTAATAATAAATAGATAACAAATTCTTTTTGACGACAGACTTGTAAATTTAATCATTTTACTATGATCAAAACTCTAATAATATATATCACTGGGAAAATATTTCACTTTTAAACTCCACATATAAGTTTTTTAATTTCTTTTATAATTTGACGAACCTCGTAATTTTTTTGTTTGGCAAAGCTAGCAAGTAGTCATATAAATATATCAAAAAAAAATTCTTTCCAATATTACAAATAATATCATCAACCTTTTCCAGAGAAATATTTTTCGTAAAATAATCCAAAATTTATTATTGTTTAGCTTGTGTCTATTGTTTTTTCTATTTTGAAACTTGTATATATTGTTGTTTTGCAATCATGAATAACCAATAAGAAACATATCTTATAGACCTTGATATATATATATTATAATTTATATGTGTGTGTAGGAAACAACAATGATTGGATTCCAACCTAACTAAACTCTCACTAATCAAATGTTTCCACACCATTATTACCAAATTAAAAATAAAAACCATATTTTTCCATAATTACCGACGGTTCAGTCAATTTCAATTGTTTATGTGTTCGTTACATATATATATATATATATATATATATATACATATTATTTTCACACTATTCTTTTCAATGTATTTTCTCGCCATCA
>NW_010967016.1:0-463 GCF_000463585.1 Tarenaya hassleriana
ATGTGCACGCACCGAGTCTTATATTTAATACCCGATTCGTACCCCTATCCGCAAGTATACGGTAGTTGTAGTATCGGGGTCGAACACGAGGACTAGGATGTATTAGTCTATCTCTAAGCTAGATTAGGTGGTCAAGTAAAAATGTGGTTTGTAGTAGGTGTCGAAATACAAGAAAGCAAGTAAAATTAGCGGTTTATAAAACGATGATTTAAGGCGTTGTAGGTTCGGGATCCCTGAAGAGTCGCATGGATGGTTAATGATGCTACAATGTCTATGGGTTATCCTCCATATGGGGGTTTCAAGCACTTCTTCTAGAGTTTGTCTCTCCCAAGCTTAAACTCACTACCTAGAGGATCGATTCACCCATCTCCCAATGATCTAAATGATCTCTAGATGCATTAGTGTACCCTATTATGAACCCTAAGCAAGTTAAGCCATCTCCCAATGTGAATAACTCACTCAT
>NW_010967017.1:0-743 GCF_000463585.1 Tarenaya hassleriana
CACTCTAAGTATGTTTTGATGCACTCTAAACATGTTTCGACGCCCTCTAAAAATATTTTGATGCTCTCTAAACATGTTTGGATGCACTCTAAGTATGTTTTGACGCACTCTAAACATGATTGGATGCACTCTAAATATTTTTGGACGCACTCTAAACGTGTTTTTGTGCACTCAAAACATGTTTACACAAACTCTAACATGTTTCGACGCACTCTAAATATGTTTCAGCACGCTATAAAAATGTTTTAATGCACTCTAAACATGTTCGGATGCATTCTAAACATGTTTAGTCGAACTCTAAACATGTTTAGACAAACTCTAAACATGTTTCGAAGTACTCTAAATATCTTTTGACATACTCTAAAAATGTTTTGATGCACTCTAAACATGTTTGGATGCACTCTAAGTATGTTTCGACGTATTTTAAACATCTTTGGATGCGCTCTAAATATGTTTGGACGCACTCTAAACGTGTTTGGACGAACTCTAAATATCTTTTGTTGGACTCAAAACACGTTTCGACGCACTCTAAACATGTTTTGACACACTTTAAAAATGTTGCAATAGACTCTAAACATGTATGTTTTGATGCACTCTAAGTATGTCTTGACGCACTCTAAACATGTTTGGATGCACTCTAAATGTTTTTGGTTGCCCTCTTAACGTGTTTTGGTGTACTCATAACATATTTAGACGAACTGTAAAATGTTTCGACGCACTCTAAATATGTTTCGGCGCGCTCT
>NW_010967018.1:0-742 GCF_000463585.1 Tarenaya hassleriana
TCGAATTTAAGCTGAACCAAAGTCATAACGGGCTAAGGACGAAAGTGCACAGTTGTTGACTATTCCAGAAAAACTGCCTGGTATGCCGGAAAAGCAAATTGTGCAACTAAAGGATAAAGGCAAGGGGATTGCCTATGGTGAGGATGTCTACATCCTGCCAGTGGCTAAATCAGAAAACTCAAAGGCAGAGAACGGGATAAAAGCCAAACCTGAATTCCTGATGAAGACATCTAAGAGTAAACCCAATGGAAGAGTTCTACAAAAACAAAGCATCACGCTGAAGATTCCTAATGCTGGATCAGGTACTAAAGAGAAACCTCCCGATCCAATTCCTAAGTATACAAGCAGAAACGACTGTAAGTTGAGACAGACCGTGTGTACCAGGACAATGTACATACCTCCTGGACGGCGGAAAGTTAACCAATTCCGTCCAACGCGACCACCAGACCACTGAAATCAAGAGGGTAAAGCTGATGACCTTAAATTAGTGCTTTGCGGGGAGGTAACCCGTGTAATTGCATCGCATAAACACGTTTAATTTCATGCATCATAAGCATACGTTGCTAGAAAAATGACCAAAAGTGATTGGGATTGAGAAAAAAACTGAAAATCGGATTTTAAAAAAAAATCGAGAAATCTCGATGTTGTGGAACATCAATATCGATGTTTCAAACATCGACATTCATGCTAAACCCTATATCTGAGGTCTATAGAAATATCGAGGTCTTGTACAGAATTGGCA
>NW_010967019.1:0-742 GCF_000463585.1 Tarenaya hassleriana
TGCTGACCTTGGAGTAGTCTTAGGATGGGTGACCTCCTGGGAAGTACTTTCCGGGATGTGTACAATGAGGACAAAGCACGCTAAAAGGTCCCGTGTTGGTGTGTGGGGATAGCTCTATCATTCCGTAGCGGTCTCGGGTCGTTACAGTCTCCATTTGAATCTGAGTCTTTGTTGTTCATGTCTTCATTCTCGGTTGCTTCTTGTTCTTTCTGTTCTAGATATGCTTCAACACTGTCATTGTCCCTAAACCTCGTCTTTTGCTCGGTTTTCCCTAATTTCATCTTTTGTTTTGATCGAATATTGTTGAACCTAGAGATAAAGTTTGTTTGTAAGTTGCTTAAAAAATAACAAATTCATAGTGACTTCCAATGGATCTTTTTACAATTTTTTTCCTATTTATTTTGTGAATTTTTGTATTCTATATGATCTATATCATCATCGTCGAACAAAATGTGGTTCTGAGATTCGCTGCGGGAAATCAACATCGTCGAACAAAATGTATCATAAAAAAAAATCCCGGTATTCTATAAAACAATATTGAAAGATAATAACAAGACTGTTTTGTCAAGACAGGAAGCGAAGGCTTCATTTAATACTGGCAACAATAATTTTATTACAAGAATTATTATATGATATGAATATTCGATATGTAAAAGATCACATGGTCCATTGTTTTTTTTGGGGTAAATTACATGATCCATTGTTAGTGAAAGAAGGCTCGTAAGATCTCACAAGAGCGAAC
>NW_010967020.1:0-554 GCF_000463585.1 Tarenaya hassleriana
TAGACATCTAATGTCAATCATATCTAATATGACTCTTAGATCCTTTATGAGACTATGATATTGATAACGCAAATCTAGGTATAGAAATAATGCTCAAGTGATAAAAACCTAGATACAGTGAATACCGCAAGGATACGGATTAACTGTAGTACCAGGGTCGAACACAGGGAATAGTTAACTCTAGGAACAAGACTCGACCAAGAATTAGATCACGAAATATGGAATGAAGTATGTGAATATCGGAAATAAAACAATAAACTAACTAAGTAAAATCAGATAGATAAACCACCGTAGCTTCGGGATAACCTTAATGAGTAGGGATTGTTTCTAAGGATGGAGAATCTACGAATATCGAACTCTAATCGGGGATCTCAAGTTCTAATATCAGATTTGGCTCTCTCAAGTCCTAAATCCACTATCCAATAATTTAACCTATCGATCTCTCAACCTAATAGATTAAAATATCAAACGCATTAACGATCACTATCACAGTTCCTAAACCGATTAACCTATCTCTCAATAGTCTTAATCAATTCATTCAATGAATTCTTTCC
>NW_010967020.1:4021-6412 GCF_000463585.1 Tarenaya hassleriana
AGTCCCGACGGTTAATGCAACAACTTTTTCTCCATTTCCAACGCGGAGATCTACTTCTCCTTTTGTCAATTGTCTACTTCCTCGCAACCCTTTCATATTTCCACAAATATGCGAGGCGCTTCCGGTATCTAATACCCACGACGTAGAAGTAAACGAATTAGCCTCTATAACGAAGACACCAGAAGTCGAAGCTTCTTTAAGCTTCTTCTTATCCTGATCTTCCAGGTAGAGTCTATAATTTCTGTTCCAATGCCCAACGGCATGACAGAAATAACACTCTTCCTTTTTGGACTTAGGCTTAGGTTCAATGACAACGCTTGTCACTTTCCACTTGCCCTTGCTCTTGGAACGCTTCCTTTTGCTGGAACTCTTTCCAACAACTACCATTTCACTCTTTTCGTGGCTCTCAGCTTTCTTTTGGAATGACGCATTCAACTGATCAACTATCAAAGAATCGTTCATGTCCTCTAATCGCTTACGCAATTCAGAGATCATGTTTCCAAACGTCAAGCTAGACTTGTCCGGATCATCATCCACATGCTTCCAATAAGCATCAATGATCGATCTAGAAGCCATGGTTAGAGTCTTATCCTTCATAAGGATAGATCGCATCGTCAACTTCGGTACAATACCGGTTAACGCTATGTCCTACAGAAAAAGACAAAACAGAACGAAAACACATCTACATGCAGATTCTATCAATGATCTACTACCAGCTAGTCCATCATCAATCAGTGTCTACATACCTATGATCTACTACCAGCTAGTCCATCATCAAACAATGACAACACAGATGAGCTATATTCCCATAAAGAAAATTAACCCTACAATAATTTTCTATATGGGACTAAGATCCGTATTTCACATAAGAACAAGTTTTTACACTCAGCCTTATGCTATTTAGGTAGACTTCTAATGTCAATCATATCCAATATGACTCTTAGATCTTTTATGAGACTATGATATCGAATATCATTGCATACTTGTCTCATCTGTACCATTAAGTCTCAAGTCAAACTTGACAACTTAACCCAAGATAAACCATATTCAAGCTGTAGGAACCACGATTTCCTACCCTGCCTCACAAAGATAATCCGGCACGCTCAGCTTTGGCATGACCCGTGTTACGGACGATCGATGCCTTGACAAGCGCTCTAGTAATGGGAGGTACACACTTAGCATTACATAAATAAGGGATTTTCGAAACCGCACCTAGATCAAGCATCTACTTTCAAGCTATGAGAACCACCATTTCTCCATCTTGCCTCACCAAGATAATACGGCACACCCAGCTTTGGCATGGCCCATGACACGTACGATCGAGGCCTTGACAAGTGCTTTACTTATAGAGCTTCTAGATCTAATCGGTTTCTGTGCAACGATTGTTTATAATCCGAATAGTCCATCCATTCGATTATGTAATCCCAATCTCGGAGCTCCCACTCAATCAAGCATATACTATATCTTGATTAAGTTACATGTATTCATTCACTATGGACCATCCATAAGAATGAATCATGTCTATTTGAGTTACAGTTGATCAGATTATGCAACGGAAATTTTCGGAATCTGGACTTCGCACCGTCCGTTCTGGAGGTAGAATGGACGTTCCAGGCTTGGCAGAACGTTCGGTCTCGACTGCAAAAGTCAGAACGGATGTTCTGCCTAGTAGAACGGACGTTCTGCATGGCAGAACGGACGGTCCAACCTTCTGTTCTGTGCCAATTAGTCCGTCACCCATGGACCGTCCGTTTCGGCTTACCAGAACGGACGGTCTAGGGTAGTTCTCTGTGATCAGATCACGTTTCCCCGCGTTCTCAGCCTCGATCAGACCCGAAACTGAACCGAATTCTTCTGTACACCCAAAATTCGAACTCCTGCTCTCTATGCAACATGAAACATGCAATCTACACTAGATTCAATCATCAAACATGCATAGATATCAAAGCAAACATGGATTCAAACAATTCAAATCCTAAAACATGCGTGATCGGGTTCTATGAAATCAAAACAGCGCAACCAGGCTCTGATACCACTGTTGGGTTTCCTGGGATCTCATGAGCGAATCTAATTCCTAAGAGATCGATTCTAGGGTTGTGCAGCGGAAGTAAAACAAAAATTTATAGAACCCTAGAACCATGCTGCTATTGAAATCGTAGAAACGTTAAGAACGCTTACCTCAATCGATCCGGGGCCTGTATCAATTGATCTGTTCGTCCGATCACTCTAGGCAGGAAGAATACCTCGCCCTCTACACGTATCCACACGTCGGGATGGATTCCAACACCTTGGAACTTGTCTGCTAGGACTAGAGATCCCGATCTCTCTTGTGTGCAAGGTTTTGGAGGCTTAGGGTTTTATTTTTCTTCCTTTTTTTTTCTTCTCCTTTTT
>NW_010967020.1:8812-16433 GCF_000463585.1 Tarenaya hassleriana
ACGGGTTCCTAGCATGCGATCATATCGATCTAGGGTTTGGTTTACTAGGTTTCATGCAGCGGAAGAAAGATCTAAACCTAGTCAAACGTCACACGCAACCAAACTCGCAAAACCCGAAAGATCGTGTATATCACCGAGGGAATCGTTACTTACCTCGTTCTTGTTGGCACATCCGGTATCTAATACCCATGATGTAGAAGTAAATAAGTTCGCATAAGATACCAGAAGTCGAAGCTTCTGTAAGCTTCTTCTTCTTCTTATCTTCCAGGTAGAGTCTACAATTTCTATACCAATGTCCGATGGCATGACAGAAATAACACTCTTCCTTCTTGGACTCAGGCTTAGGTTCAATGACAATGCTTACCACTTTCCTCTTGCCCTTGCCCTTGGAACGTTTCCTTTTAGTGGAACTCTTTCCAACAACTACCATATCATTCTTCCCTTAGCTCCCAGCTTTCTCTTGGAATGACATATTCAACTGATCAACTATCAAAGAATTGTCCATGTCCTCTAATTGCTTACGCAATTCTGAAGACATCTTTCCAAGCATCAAGCTGGACATGTCCAGATCATCATCCTCATGCTTCCAATAAGCATCAATGATCGATCTAGAAGCCTTGGTCAGAGGCTTATCCTTCATAAGGATAGATCGCTTGGTGAGATAAAACAGATTCCTGCAACAGATATGTTCTACAGAAAAAGACAGACAAACAGATAAAAAATATGCAAGCCGCTTAGTACACATACTAACACAGACAATAGATGCAATATGACAGGCTCCCACTAAGAAAAACACTCTCAATGAGTTTCTAAGTGAGTTAGGATCCAGATTTCACATGCTTTTGAGTCAGCTAGGGCATGACGCTCAAAAACATGCGATTTAGGTAGACAACACATTGTCAATCACATCCTATGTGATTCCTAGATGAGTATGGGATAGTGATACACTATCACTGCATGTTCCTCATCCCATCCTTACCATCAGGTCCAAGTTCGACTTGATAACCCAATTGAAGCTCAACCATATTCGAGCTATGAGAATCACGATTTCTCCATACTGCCTCACCAAGATAATCAGGCACGCTCAGCTAGGGCATGACCCGTAACCATGACGATCGAGGCCTTGACAGTTGCTCTACTAATGGGCGGTAATAGCTTGAGATTTCATGAGGTATATGTGACTTGAACACAATGAAATCTTGACTGAATTCAAGTCAGTTCAATCAAGTTGTTCCGATCATATCGGTAGAATCAGAATCTCGGCTTAGACACTTAAAACGATGCAACAATTGCATCTAACAAAGTCTGACAAACTGACTCGTCCGAGTCAATACTTGACTCGATCCGAGTCAGAAGCCGAAATCTCCCCAAATCAGTCCGAACCAAAACGCCACGAACTAGACAAAACTGACTCGTCCGAGTCAATACTTGACTCGATCCGAGTCAGAAGCCGAAATCTCCCCAAATCAGTCCGAACCAAAACGCCACGAACTAGACAACCTTCTGTACTGACTCGGTCCGAGTCAACACTTGACTCAGTCCGAGTCAGAAGCCTCTGAGGTCAGGTCTGTTCGATTTTGATTCGTTCTGACTCTGTCGAGTCAACACTTGACTCTGCCCGAGTCAAAACTCTGATTTGTCGTTCTGACTCCGTCGTTTTGACTCGGTCGAGTCAAAACTCTGTCTGTCCGAGTCAAAACTCTGAGAGACACTTTCAAGCTACGAAAATTAGGAATTCACCCTATTTCGATGCGCCATCAAGCCGTCTCCTTCTAGAAACTCATCCATGCATCAAATAACATTCATAATATTAATAAACATGCATAGATCAAGCCTATCATGCAATTCTAACCATTAAAATCATGTAGGCAAGCAACAAGCACGGCGATATACAGAGAACCAGACTCTGATACCACTGTTGGGTTTCGCTACGGGTTCCTAGCATGCGATCATATCGATCTAGGGTTTGGTTTACTAGGTTTCATGCAGCGGAAGAAAGATCTAAACCTAGTCAAACGTCACACGCAACCAAACCTGCAAAACCCGAACAGATCGTGTATATCACCGTGGGAATCGAATACTTACCTCTTTCCTGAAGAAACAGAAGTAGGAGTCGATCCGGGGTCTGTTTAATCACCTAGGACTGAAGTTACAGTCCCTCTACACGTATCTACACCGACGGGAAGGATTCCAAACGCTTTTGGAACCGATCTGCTGGGATCTGTGAAGTATATGAAGTGGGATCTCCCGGGAGCTAAAACTATTAAAGAAAGGATTTCTTCTGAGTTTTTGCTCTATCTTAGGGTTCTGAAAGTTAGTTCTTCTTCTAGGACGGCGTCCAACACCTCCTTATAAGTTAGAAACCCTAATCCTTGTGAGAAGAGACTTTTTCCGAGTATTGACTCGGTCCGAGTCCGAACTCTGACTCGGTCGAGTCCGAACGAATCATCCCAAACCCATTGTCAACTCTTGACTCGACCCATTGAGTATTGACTCGGTCCGAGTCAAAACATCAGCCAAGCCCCAAACACTTTCTGGGCTTCGACTCGCATGGAACTGACTCGGTCCGAGTCAAATACTGACTCGGTCCGAGTCAGAAGGCTGATATCGTCCCGACACTCTGATTTGATCCGAAAACCGTTTTTTGACCAAATCCAAGTCTTCCTTTCCGATACTTCACATATAAGTCCATCCCTAATGGTGTGTGACCCTGTAGGCCCATTCGTAGTGGCAGCAACCTCGAGAACCATTCCCGATCTACAAGTTATGGTTAGCCTCTAGCAAGATGCCATGACTACCCACATTGAATTGAGTTAGAGATGATCTAACCAAGGCAGTAACAGCTCGAGTTCTGATCCTTTGTCTCACGATATCATATGTTGTTTGAGCCACCCTTCAAGTTCAACTACTTTCTCGTCTTGGCAAATCGACTAATAAAATAGATGCAACTTCATCTATAGCGTGACCACGCGTTTTCATAGTCCGATTTCCACGAGAGGGCCCAACGATATCTCTCCTGTTGAGGAGGTGACAAGTCCCTTATTGCATGTCTACTATCTCCATATGATTCGTGAACATATCTGATCAATGCCGTTATAATCACCCGGTTAAAGACGACGTTTGACGCAGTCAAGACACTCACTCCTCATATCAGATACTCTAGACATCTCAGGTCTGAGGATCCAAGAACGAGCCGCTGTATGAGATTCAAGTCATGACTCTGTCCATATGACAATCTCATGCGGGTCAACCAGTCACTCGTTCACAACGAGTACCCATGATTGTGAAATGCATCCAATGCATCGATCACACCTCATGCTAGTCTTAATTCATCATTGTTCCCACAATGATAACTAACCAGGGAGTTTAGAATAATTCTCTAATGATTCAAGGGCCGAAATATAACAAACATGCCAATTTTATAACGGGAATGTAATACATTCATAAATCAATGAATCAATACAAAGTCAAAATGTCATATCACGGATCATCCTAGAGCATTACAACCAACAATAGTGTCATGTTAGAGATCGTCTATGACTTGTATATCCGAAATAGAGATTTCGAGTTATACTGCTGTATCGAATGAGCCTACAGAGTCACACAGGCAGGGAAGGACAAATGCACGAGAAAACGACGAAAAATCGAGATGAAAGGGTCCAGACCCGACTGACCAGAAGGGCCAGACCCGACGGACCGTCCGGTCTAGACCCGACTGTCCACAACGTGGTCTGTCCGTTCCAGAAGGTGTCAAACGGACGGTCCACGGGAGGCAGACCGTTCGTTCTGGCATGCTGAAACGGACGGTCCACATGCAAATCAGGACCGTCCGTTCCGGCCTTCGGATTTTTCGAAAATTAAACCAAAATTAGGGTTAAATCACTTTATAAGAAGAAGATTAGAACCCTAATAAGGGGAACCAACTTTTGGGAACTTCTACAGACTTTTGGGTGATCCAAAAAGGTCTAAGAAGTGATTAAAGTCTAGTTTTCTCGAAGCACATTACCGAATAGCATATTGGGTCCTAACAGACAAGTTCCAATCGTTGGAATCCATCCCGAGTTGTGGATACGTGTAGAGGGCGAGATAATCTTCCTCTCTTTCGTGGTCGAACGAACACATCAATTGATACTGGCCCCGGATCGATTGAGGTAAGCGTTCTAACGTTTCTACGATTCATACATGCATAGTTCTAGGGTTTCATATAAAGTTTTGTTTTACATCTGCTGCGCAAACCCTAGAATCGATCTCTTAGGAATAGGATTCGCTCTAGAGATCCCAGGAAATCCAACATGGTATCAGAGCCTGGTTGCTCTGTTAGATTTCGTAGAACCCAATCACGCACGTTATAGGATTTGAATCGTTTGAATCCATGTTTGCTTTGATTCCTATGCATGTTTGATGATTGAATCTATGGTAGATTGCATGTTTCATGTTGCATAGAGTGCAGGAGTTCGAATTTTGGATCTACAGATGAATTCGGATGTGTTTTGGGTCTGATCGGGGTCGAGAATGTGGAAAAATGTGATATGATCACGTAACCCTAGACCGTCCGTTCTGGACGTGATCTGATCAATGTAACCCTAAACCGTCGTTCTGGGTATGCCAGACCGGACGGTCCAGGGGTGGCGGACTTAGTGTGGTTCGTGGTTTGGATTGAAAGGTCTGGACCGTCCGTTCCAGAGTGTTTGGACCGTCCGGTCCAGGACCACAGATCTAAACCAGAACAGATCCTATGTCAGATCGTCTGTTCCTCAGTGGTTGGATCGTCCGTTCTACATCCAGAACGGATGGTCCTAGACCCAGATTCCAAAATTTTTCTGTTTTTTAATCCGATTATGCAATCGTTGTTTAATCTGATTAATTGTGACTCAAATATATATGATTCTTTCTTGTGGATGATCCATAGTGATTGAGTGCATGTAACTTGATCAAGATATTGAATATACTTGATTGAGTGGGAGTTTTAGGATTGGGATTACATAATCGAATTGATAGTCTATTCGGATTATGTAATACATCTGATCAAGGAACAACAGTTGATCTTTGATCAGGATAGTACAATCGTTGCACAGAAACCAATTAGATCTAAGAGCTCTACGAGTAAAGCACTTGTCAAGGCCTCGATCGTACGTGTCATGGGCCATGCCAAAGTTGGGTGTGTCGTATTATCTTGGTGAGGCAAGATGAAGAAATGGTGGTTCTCATAGCTTGAAAGTAGATGTTTGATCTAAGTGTGGTTTTAAAAATCCCTTTTATATAATACTAAGTGTGTACCTTCCATTACTAGAGCACTTGTCAAGGCATCGATCGTCCGTAACACGGGTCATGCCAAAGCTGAGCGTGCCGGATTATCTTTGTGAGGCAGTGATAACACGTATTTTGGGTGACGTTTTGATATAGGATGTCTAGCATATTTCACTCTATTGTACATATTTGTAGGCATTTTAGGGCACATTTGGCTTCGATATTGCATGGTTGTATTCTTTGGTGTTTAAACAGGTTTCCATGTAAAAAAGAGCAAAAAGAGTGGAAAACATGGGCTGCGGAACATCACAGATGAAACGGGAACATTTGGAGTGTTTCAAGGGAAAACGTGAAGCTCAGAAAACGTTAGATCTTGCAAGTCCGATAACTTTCACTCTACAAGTCCAAATCATGCATTCTCTACATCCTTGGAAAACTCTCTTCGATATCTACGCATGGACGCTACCAAAATCCGATGTCGGAGCAGGAAGTTATGAGCAAATTCGTGAAGCCCATCAAAACTGCAAAGTCACACGATCGTGTCACTTGTGTAGACACGATCGGGTCTCTTAAAATCCGGAAATTTTCCAAATTTTCCTGAAAGAAAGAGGAGATAATTAGGGTTAGCCTCCAAGGTAGAATTCATTCAGACTTTTCACAGAAAACACACCCTAGAGCACACAAGAAGAGGGAGATTATCAAGGTCGAATTCATTCTGAATCACAGTTGACCGGTTTAAGCAACGATTGCTCAAACTAGATCCCGAAACGAAAAACCAAATTTTGGTGGAGCCTTGGGACCCAGACCGATCGGTCTACACGGCTCGGTCTCCAGGTCAAGTTCGATCCAGACCTTTCGGTCCGGAATGGTCTAGACCGATCGGTCTGGGTCCAGACCGATCGGTCTACCCATGCAGACCGTTCAGTCCAGACCTGTCGGTCCAACCGACATGCGAAACCCTAGACCGATCGGTCCAAGCGAAAACGTGATCAGATCTCGTTTTCGTCGTTTCTGCCCCGTTTCAGACCCGAATTCGACTCCGTTTTCGCCTGCGAACTCAGAATTCGAAGCTCTTGCACACTATGCATTAATGAACAGAAAATCTACTCTAGATCCACGATCAAATCATGCATAGCATCAAAGCAAACACGGATTCAAAAAATTCAAATCCTATAACGTGCGTGATCGGGTTCTAACAAAATCATGCAGAGCAACCAGGCTCTGATACCACTGTTGGGTTTTCCTGGGATCTCGAGAGCGAATCTAATTTCTAAGAGATCAGTTCTAGGGTTTGCGCAGCGGATGTAAAACAAAAATTTTGATGAAACCCTAAAACCTATCATGCATGATCTTGTAGAAATGTTAGAACGCTTACCTCAATCCATCCGGGGCCTGTATCAATTGATGTGTTCGTCCGATCACTGTAGGCAGGAATAATACCTTGCCCTCTACACGTATCCACACGGCAGAAATGATTCCAACGGTTGGAACTCGTCTGCTAGGACTGAAGAACACGTTCTTCTTTGCGCAAGGGTTTCAGGGATCTTTCTCTTAGGTTTTTCACTCTCAAAACCTCTCAATAGGGTCTGAAAATCGTGCTCCGAGAATTAGAAGGAGTTCCCCAAAGTTAATCCCACTTAAAACCCTAATTAGAGTGAGTTTAGGAAATTCCGACGTCTGGACCGATCGGTCTGGAGCTTTTTTACGTCTGGACCGATCGGTCTGGAACACTTTCCAGACCGTGTGACTGTCACACGTTATCTCCGAACTGACCGGTCCAAGTGTCTGGACCGATTGGTCTGGGTTGGCTGGACCGATCGGTCTAGACCTTCTAGACCGGTCGGTCTGGCCTCTGCTCCACCGGAATTTTCTCGTCTCTTCTCGCGCATTTGTCCTTTCCTGTATGTGTGACCCTGTAGGCTCATCCGATATAGTAGTATAACCCGAAATCTCTATTCCGGATATACAAGTCATAGACGCTCTCTAGCAAGACACTATGACTACCTATCTCGAATAGAGTTTGTTCGTGATCTTACGAACGCCAGTGATGATTCCGGTTGATGATCATTTTGTATCACGATATCATATGTCGAATATAAGGCATGGACAAGCCACCTTATCTGATTCGACTTCTTTCTCGTTCACTGAGTTCGACTGTCTGAAACAGACGACGTTCGTCTATAGTGCGGCCACACATTTCTACAGTCTCGCTCACACGAGGGGCCCAGCGATATCTCTCTCTTTTACGAGAGGTACAAATCACGTCTTAACTATCTACAATCTAGCACATGATTCGTTTCGTACCCGATACACGCCTTTATAGTCCTCCTGTTACGCAGGACGTTTGACGTAATCAAAGCACGCAACTCCTCAT
>NW_010967020.1:17184-29651 GCF_000463585.1 Tarenaya hassleriana
TGTAGTAGAATCTGCAACGGTTGCCTGCTTGGAACTCTTCCACTTAACAGCGCCTCCGTTCAAGCAGAAAACATAGCCAGATTGCGATCTGTAGTCATCCGGGTCTGACTGCAAACTAGAATCGGTGTAACCCTTTACACCGAGCTCGTTTTCCGACCCACCGTATACCAAGACACATCTTTAGTTCTTCTCAAGTACTTAAAGATGTTCTTGACGGCGATCCAGTGCGACTCACCTTGATCTGACTGGTATCTACTCGTAATGCTCAACGCGTAGGATACATCAGGTCGAGTACAAAGCATGGCATACATGATGGATCCAATTGCCGAAGCATATGTAATCTGATCCATGCGTTCTCGCTCATCAGGTGTCGTAGGACACTGACTCTTGCAGAGAACTGTGCCACTGCTCATCGGTAAGGTTCCTTTCTTGAAATCTTGCATCTTGAACCGTTTCAAGACCTTATCGATGTAAGTACTCTGACACAATCCTAGAAGACACCTCGAACTATCTCTATAGATCTTGATGCCTAAAATATAGGCCGCTTCTCCTAGGTCCTTCATAGAAAACTGCGTTCCTAGCCAAGACTTAACGTCTTGCAGGGTAGGAACGTCATTCCCTATAAGGAGAATGTCATCCACGTACAGCACTAGAAATACAACTGTGCTCCCACTAGCCTTCTTGTAAACACATGGCTCGTCTTCATTCTATGAGAAACCAAACCTTTTGATTGTCTCATCAAAGCGAAGGTTCCAGCTTCTCGAAGCCTGCTTCAGTCCATAAATGGACCTTTGAAGCTTGCACACCATCCCCGGGTTCCTTGGATCGACAAAACCTTCGGATTGTGTCATGTACACATCCTCGGTCAAGTTCCCGTTAAGGAACGCGGTCTTGACATCCATTTGCCATATCTCATAGTCGTAATATGCGGCTATGGCAAGTAGGATCCTAATGGACTTCAGCATAACTACAGGCTAAAAGGTCTCATCATAGTCAATACCATGAATTTGACGGAATCTTTTCGCCACAAGTCGTGCCTTATAAGTGTGCACGTTGCCATCCATGTCGGCCTTCGTCTTCAGATGCATCAACCAGAGTCCATACTTGGTTGTCTGACATGGATTACATCTCGGACTTCATAGCCTCGCGCCATTTCTCGGAATCCGGACTCGCCATAGCCTCTGGGTATGTGGTAGGCTCATCATGTTCCAATGACATGAGCTCCTCATTCCCAGTCACGAGAAATACATATCTCACAGGCTCTTGGCGAATCTTGCCTGATCTCCGAGGTTCACTCGTCGAAGGTTGAGTCACAACCGGCAGTGAAATAGGTTGAACTTCTTCAACTTGTTCACTCGGCTCAGCGTCTACTTCATGCTCTCGAACTTCCTCAAGTTCGATCCTACTCCCATTTACTCTTTTGGAGACGAACTCTCGCTCCATAAAAGTCGCATTCCTAGCAATGAACACTTTGTTCTCTGCCGAAATATAGAAGTAGTAACCCTTAGTTTCCTTAGGGTAGCCTACAAATAAACACTTATCAGATTTGGAGGATAACACATCATACTAGTCTTGTTATGTCATTATTCCCACAATGATACATGACTAGGGAGTTTAGTATTGTTCATAACAATACATGGATTTCATAACATATTAAAGCATGCACAATACGTAATCAATCAAACACTCATTCATAAACTATAGAAAGTGTCAATACATCAAATGTATCTAAGTAAAGCTCGCATAATACTACATCATAGAGCACTAAACCAACATAATGCGTTTGATCTTGTTGGCCATTTGATTGAATGAACTTAGGGTTTTAATTCGCATAGACATATGGGATTCTAACCTGGAAATAACTCAATAAATAGAATAAGTATTACATTGAGAGATGAATTTTTGCCTAGGGATTATGATAGCGTTCGTTCATGCATCCAGGGTTTTAGACTATTGAATCGAGAGATTAGTAGGATAAACCCTAGATAGTGAGGTTAGACTCGAGAGGGTTAATCTCTACTTTAGAGCTTGAATTCCCTGAATCGGATAGATAAACTACTGAGTTTGCATCTTTTGAAAGACCCTTGCATGTAAAGCAATCCCGAAGCCTGTAGTGTTCTTCATTCATAGTCTTTAGAACCGTTTTATCGTTTGCTTTGTTACCTTCTCACACTCATATTATTTTCCCTAGATTTAGACTTGGATTTAGATTTGATTCAGTTGTTTACTTGTCCATGTGTTCGACCCTAGCTACTACACACGATCCGTACACTTGCAGTTAATTGTTGAGTCTAGGAATATTATTACTTGATCATATTTCTACACCTAGATTTGCGACATCAAGTTTTTGGCGCCATTGCCGGGGACAATTTAGGCAACAGGATTAGATTCTATCTAGTCTGGGTCTTGTTTATTTTTTTTTCTTAAGTAATTTCTCACGTTTTCTTCGTTTGTTGTTGTTTTTTGTCTGGTGCATAGGGTTTTCTAGCGCAACACGATCGTGTCCCAACACTGATCCGGAGATCAAAGTTACAGATGACTCACCCGATCGGGTCTCCCATTTCCACACGATCGTGTCAGAATCCTAATCAACCACATGACTCGTTTTCACCTCACATGGGCATTCACGACCCCTCTCACTCATTTAAACAGGTGACTACCCTATCAGACCATTATGCTCATATACTTCATGATCCAGGTTGGCGAAAGATCGATAATCTTCGCCTCTTAGAATGGTAGTTGAGAAGGTTCGGTCAAGCTAATGACCTTAAACAAGCGCTTCCGGGAGGCAACCCGAGTTTGTAAGTTAGTTTTTCTCTCCTTCTCTTTTTCTTTTTGCATCGGATATTGGTTTTTCTCTTTTTCTTTTTGCATCGAAGCCTGCAGTGTTCTTCATTCATAGTCTTTAGAACCGTTTTATCGTTTGCTTTGTTACCTTCTCACACTCATATTATTTTCCCTAGATTTAGACTTGGATTTAGATTTGATTCAATTGTTTACTTGTCCCTGTGTTCGACCCTAGCTACTACACACGATCCTGCACTTGCGGTTAATTGTTGAGTCTAAGAATATTATTACTTGATCATATTTCTACACCTAGATTTGCGACATCAGGCAGGGTGGGAAATCGTGGTTCCCACAACTTGAATATGGTTTACCTTAGGTTAAGTTGTCAAGTTTGACTTGAGACTTAATGGTACAGATGAGACGAGTATGCAATGATATTCGATATCATAGTCTCATAAAAGATCTAAGAATCATATTGGATTTGATTGACATTAGATGTCTACCTAAATAGCATAGGGATAAGTGTAACAATTTATTCTTATGTGAAATATGGATCTTAGTCCCATATAGAAATTTATGATAGGGCTATTTTTCTTTGTGGGAGTATAGCTTGTATTTGCATCTATGTTTTCATTGATTGATGATGGACTAGCTGGTAGTAGATCATTGATAAAATCTGCATTTTGTTTTTGTTTGTTCTGTTTTGTCTTTTTCTGTAGGACATGGCGTCAACCGGTAGTGTACCGAGTTTGACGATGCGATCTATCCTTGAGAACGATAAGTTGAATGGGACGAACTTCTTGGACTGGTATCGTAACTTGAGAATTGTTCTCAAGCACGACAAGAAGTCGTACGTCCTGGAAGGGCCACTACCTCCAGAGCCTGCGGCTAATGCAACAAGGGTCGTCAAGGATGCTTGGTTGAAGCATCAGACGGACGACATCGAGATCTCCTATCTTATGTTGGGGAGCATGGCACCGAATCTGCAAAGACAGTTTGAGGGAAAGACGAACAGTTCAAGACCATGTTTCAGGAGCTAGCGCGTACTGAAAAGTACAAGATGCTGAAAGCTCTGGTGAAGACAGAGATGCCGAGATGTAGCTCTGTCAACGCCCACGTCCTCAACATGAGAGTTCATATTGAGGAACTTGAGCGTATGGGGGTGAAGCTCGATGGTGACTTGGTCGTGGACTTGATCTTGATGTCATTACCCGAGGACTATAACTAGTTCGTGATGCAGTACCATATGCACGGGATGACTAAGAGCTTAGCCGAACTGCATGGGATGCTGAAATCGGCCGAGCAGGATATCGTGGTTCCTAAGACTGTGCTTGCTGTTGAGAAAAATTCCAGCAAGAAGCGGCAGGGTAAAGCGAAAAAGAAGGCAGCGAAGAAGGCAAAGGTTGCCTCTACGCCTAAGCCTAAACCCGATAAGGGTGACTGTCATTACTGCGGAGTGTCTGGACACTGGAAGCGTAATTGTCACCTTTACTTGGAGGATGTGAAGGATTAGAAGCTTGGTGAAGCTTCTGCCTCAGGTATTCATGTTATAGAAGCTAACATCTGTACTAATCTTCGTGGGTATTGGATACCGGAAGTGTCTCACACATTTGTGGAAATGTGCAGGGACTAAGAAGAAGTAGGATGCTAGCTAAGGGAGAAGCGGATCTACGCGTCGGAAATGGAGCAAGAGTTGTTGTATTGTGTGTTGGCGTTTATGATTTGCATCTTCCTTCTGAACTTGTTTTAGAATTAAGTAATTGTTACTATGTGCCTGCGATTAGCAGAAACATCATTTCTATTTCATGTCTCCATTTGGACGGTTTTTGATTTGTGATTGAGAACTCGAGTTTGATGATTTATCGAGACAATATTTACTATGGTAATGGTTATCTTGTGAATGGTTTGTACGTCTTGAATGATCAGCCTTCGAACTCGACATCATCCATCTATAAAGTGAGTGCTAAACGGTTTAAGTCGAACGACTTAAACCCGACCTTTCTCTGGCATTGTCGTCTAGGTCATATAAACGAGAAACGCATTCAGAAGCTTTATCATGAAGGTCTTCTAGATTCATTGGACTTTGAGTCTCTTGAATCTTGCGAGTCTTATTTGATGGACAAGATGACGAAGCATCCTTTCAAGGAAAAAAGGACAGAGCGCAACAAAGTTATTGGCTCTTATACATAGTGATGTGTGGACCAATGAGTTGTCCAGATAGAAGAGGTTATCTGTATTTCGTTACGTTCACTGATGATTTCAGTAGATACGGTTATGTCTATTTGATGAGACAAAAAGTCTGAAACACTTGAAATGTTCAAAGCTTTCAGAAACGAAGTACAGAACCAGCTTGACAAGACGATCAAGACACTTCAATCTGATCGTAGTGGCGAGTATATGAGCCAAGAGTTCTCTGACTATCTGGTTGATTGTGGTATTGTATCACAATTAACTCCTCCTGGAACGCCACAGTGGAATGGCGTGTCTCAACGGAGGAACCGAACACTGTTAGACATGGTTCGGTCTATGATGAGTAAGACAGATCTTCATAGTCCTTTTGGGGCTATGCTTTAGAGACCGCTGCGTGCCTGGTGAACAAGAGTCCAACGAAGTCGGCTGAAACGACGCCATATGAGATATGGACGGAGAAGCGTCCCACGTTTTCGTTTATCAGAATTTGGGTTTGCAACGTGAAGCGTCAGATGACTGATAAGTTATCCTCCAAATCTGATAAGTGTTTATTTGTAGTCTACCCTAAGGAACTAAGGGTTACTACTTCTACATTCCGGCAGAGAACAAGGTGTTCATTGCCAGGAATGCGAATTTTATGGAGCGAGAGTTCGTTTCAAAAGAGTCAGTGAGAGTAGGATCGAACTTGAGGAAGTTCGAGAGCAGCATGTAGATGATGAGCCGAGTGAACAAGTTGAAGACATTCAACCTGTTTCATTGCCAGTTGAGACTCAACCTTTGATTAGTGAACCTTGGAGGTCAGGCAGGATTCGCCAAGAGCCTGTGAGATATGGATTTCTCGTGACTGGGAATGAGGAGCTCATGTTATTAGAACATGATGAGCCTTCCACATACCCAGAGGCTATGGCGAGTCCGGATTCCGAGAAATGGTGTTGAAATCCATCAGGATCCTGCTTGCCAAAGCCGCATATTATGACTATAAGATATGGCAAATGGATGTCAAGACCGGGTTCCTTAACGGGAACTTGACTGAGGACGTGTATATGACACAACCCGAAGGTTTTTTCGATCCAAGGAACCCAAGGAAGGTGTGCAAGCTTCATAGGTCCATTTATGGACTGAATCAGGCTTCGAGGAGTTGGAACCTTCGTTTTGATGAGACAATCAAAAGGTTTGGTTTCTAACATAACGAAGTGAGCCATGTGTTTACAAGAAGGTAAGTGGGAGCACATCAGTTTTTCTAGTGCTGTACGTGGATGACATTCTCCTAATAGGGAATGACATTCCTACCTTGCAAGACGTAAAGTCTTGGCTAGGAACACAGTTTTCTATGAAGGACCTAGGAGAAGCGGTCTATATTTTAGGCATCGAGATCTATAGAGATAGATCGAGGCGACTTCTAAGATTAAGTCAGAGTACCTACATCGATAAGGTCTTGAAACGGTTCAAGATGCAAGATTCCAAGAAAAGAACCTTACCGATGAGCAGTGGCACAGTTCTCTGCAAGAGTCAGTGTCCTACGACACCTGATGAGTGAGTACACATAGATAGGATGTTGGGTTTCCTGGGATCTCAAGAGCGAATCCTATTTCTAAGAGATCGATTCTAGGGTTTGCGCAGCAGATGTAAAACAAAAATTTTATGAAACCCTAGAACCATGCTTCTATGAATCGTAGAAAAGTAAGAACGCTTACCTCAATCGATTCCGGGCCTGTATTAATTGAAGAATTAGTCTGATCACGAAAGAGAGGAAGAATACCTCGCCCTCTACACGTATCCACACCTCGGGATGGATTCTAACGATTGGAACTTGTCTGCTAGGACCCGAACCTGTTATTCGGTTTTGTGCTTCGAGAAAACGGGACTTCGATCACACTTCAAACCTCTTGGATCTCACCAAAAGTCTGTCAAAAGTGTTCTAAAGTCGGCCCTCTTTCATTAGGGTTTAATCTCCTTCTTATAAAGTGATTTAACTCTAATTTTGGTTTAATTTTCGAAAAACCCGAAGTCCAAAACGGACGGTCCAGAAACGCACGTGGACCGTCCGTTCCAGCACGCCAGAACGGACGGTCTGCCTACGTGGACCGTCCGTTCCAGACAAGTCAGAACAGACAGTCTACCTTCTGTGGACCGCCGGGTCTGGCTCTTTCGGTCCGTCCGTTCCAGCCCCTTCTGTCTCGGTTTTTCCGTCGTTTTCTCGTGCGTTTGTTCCTTCCCTACGTGTGTGACCCTGTAGGCTCATTCGATATAGCAGTATAATCCGAAATCTCTATTTCGGATATACAAGTCATAGGCGGTCTCTAGTAAGACACTATGACGAGCTCGCTGGATCGCTGTCAAGAACATCCTAAAGTACTTGATAAGAACTAAGGATGTGTTCTTGGTGTACGGTGGGTCGGAAGACGAGCTCGCTGTAAGGGGATACACCAATGCTAGTTTCCAGTCAGACCCGGATGACTACAAATCGCAGTCTGGCTATGTTTTCCGCTTGAACGGAGGCGCTGTTAGTTGGAAGAGTTCTAAGTAAGCGACCGTTGCAGATTCTACTACAGAAGCTGAGTATATTGCAGCATCGGACGCAGCAAAGGAAGCTGTTTGGATCAGGAAGTTTTTTGGAGACTTGAGTGTCATTCCTAGTGCTGATAGCCCCATTGCTCTGTATTGTGACAATAACGGAGCGATCACACAAGCAAAAGAACCCAGATCCCATCAACGATACAAACACATACTTAGACGATTTCACCTTATCAGGAAGATCATAAATAGAAGAGACGTGCACATTTGCAAAGTGTCGACAGATGACAACATAGTCGATCCGCTGACGAATGCCTCTCCCTTCGTCGAAGCATGAGGGTCATGTTAGGGATATGGGCATTAGATGTTTAGCAGTCCATGATTGGAAAAAGTGGGAGATTGTTGGTTTAGTGCTCTATGATGTACTGTTATGTGAGTTTTATTTAGATACATTTGATGTATTGACACTTTCTATGGATGAGTGTTTTATTCATTACATGTTTTGCATACTTGATATGTTATGAAATCCGTGTATTGTTATGAACAATACTAAACTCCCTAGTCATGTATCATTGTGGGAATAATGATATACTAAGACTAGTATGGTATGTGATTGATGATCATATAGATGATCATAGATATTGGATACAATCACAATCATAGGTATTCGTTGGAGAAAGGAATACTAGAATGACCCGCATGAGATTGTCATATGGACTAGCGTCATGACTTGAATCTGATATGGCGGTTCCATGATTGGATCCTAAGACTTGAGATATCTACGGAATCCATCATGAGGAGTTGCGTGCTTTGAATACGTCAAACGTCCTGCGTAATAGGAGGACTATAAAGGCGTGTATCAGGTACGAAACGAATCATGTGTTGGATTGTAATAGTCAAGATAGGATTTATACCTCTCGTAAAAGAGAGAGATATCGATGGGTCCCTCGTGTGAGTGAGACTGTAGAAATGTGTGGCCGCACTATAGACGAACGTCGTCTATTTCACACAGTCGAACTCAATGAACGAGAAAGCAGTCGAATCAGATAAGGTGGCTTGTCCATGCCTTATGTTCAACTTATGATATCGTGATACAAAAAGATCATCAGTCGGAATCATCACTGACGTTCGTAAGATCACGAACAAACTCTATTCGAGATAGGTAGTCATAGTGTCTTGCTAGAGACCGCCTATGATTTGTATATCCGAAATAGAGATTTCGGGTTATACTGCTATATCGAATGAGCCTACAGGGTCACACACGCAGGGAAGGACAAAACGCATGAGAAAAAGACGGAAAAACCGAGACGAAAAGTGATGTCGTAAATCTAGGTGTATAAATTCGATCAAGTAATAATATCCTAGACTCAACATATACCGCAAGTGTACGGATCGATTGTAGTCGCTAGGGTCGAACACAGGGACAAGTAGACAACTAAATCAAATCTAAATCTAAGTCTAAATCCAGAGAAAATAATGTGAGTGTAAGAAGGTAACAAAGCAAACGATAAAACGGTTCTAAAGACTATGAATGAAGAACATTGCAGGCTTCGGGATTGCTTTACATGCAAGGATCTTTCAAAAGATGCAAACTCTGTGGTTTATCTACCCAATTCAGGGAATTCAAGCTCTAAGGTAGAGATTAACTCTCCCAAATCTAATCTCACTATCCAGGTTTAATCCTACTAATCTTTCGATTCAATAGTCTAAAACTCTGGATGCATGAACGAACGCTATCATAATTCCTAGGCAAATACCCATCTCCCGATGTGATACCTGTTCTATTTATTGAATTAGTTTCAGGTTAGAATCTCATATGTCTATGTGAATTAAAACTCTAAGTTCATTCAACCAAGTGGCCAACGAGATCAAAAGCATTAAGAACAATTCAACCAACTGAATGGAATAAATAGATCCACAAAGTCTGGAAATAAAGACCAAAGATCCCTACATAGCAAATCCATAACCTACAACTATGGGACTACTCGCTAAACATCGAGAGAATGGAATAAACAAATCCAAAAGTCTAGAATTAAAAACCAAAGATCTCTACATAGCAAATCCCTAACCTACAGCTATGGCTCGCTAAACATCGAGATATCAGAGTTCATATCAATAACACAAAACATCGTAAAATAGAAGAAAGAAAGAATGCTTAGTCGATTTCCCGGTTTCGTAATCTTCGTCTTCTACTTCGATCTCTTGCCTCTTGATAATCTCCCTCTTGTTGTGTGCTCTAGGGTGTGTTTTTTTTGTGAAAAGTATGAATGAATTCGACCTTGGGGGCTAACCCTACTTAATCCTTCTTTTTTTGGGCCAAAATTCGGAATATTTTCAAAATCTGGTAAGTGACCCGATCGTGTGACTAAAAGTGACACGATCGTGTCACTTAACAGTTTTGGCAGGCTTCACAAATTTGTTCATAACTTCCTGCTCCGACATCGGATTTGGGTGATCTTGGCGTCTATGCGTAGATATCTCAAATATGTAGAGAATACATGATTTGGACTTGTACAGTGAAAGTTATTGGACTTGCAAGATATGACGTTTTCTGAGCTTCACGTTTTCTCTAGAGACATTCCAAATGTTTCCGGTTCGTCCGTGATGTTCCGTATTCCATGTTTTCCACTTCTTTTACTCTCTTTATGTGTGGATTCCTGTTTAAACACCAAAGAACACAACCAACCAATATCGAAGCCAAATTTGCCCTAGAATGTCTACAAATATATAAAATCGAGTGAAATACGCTAGACATCCTATATCAAAACGTCACCCGAAATACGTGTTATCAAAATCCCCCAGACTTAAACCTTTGCTCGTCCTCGAGCAAATACTCCGTGAAAAACGATCTGAAAGGAGGGCAAGACAATGATGTAACTCAAAATGGTAATCGAGAGCGAAACCTCTATCTGACCTAGATCCCTGTGAACAATGATCAAGTTTGTCTAATATGATCTCCCTCTCTAAAGGATAATCTTTCCCAGCCATGGGATCTATACCGCTATCTAGAACCAATCCAAGAACTTCAATCATCTACCAAGCATGTTTCTCGAACCTATTACACTATTCTACCTAATCGTATAAGTCTACGCTTTCGGCATTCATTCTTTTTCTCTTTCTCTCTTTTTTTTCTCATCTATCTAGACTTTCTCTCTTTTTTTTTCTTTTGCTAACATCTCGGATTCCTAGGACTTTGAAGTTGAAGGGTTCCTAATCCATTTTGTTTTCGATTTTGTTTATTGGATAATCCGACCCATAACTTAGACCCGAACCATCAAATCGATAATGACAACGGAGTGTCGAGATGCTCACTATCTTTTTCTGCACATGAAGAAATAAGAATGTATTTGATAACAGATTTTACCGATTTCAGCAAACATGGGAAAGGTTCTTACAGAAACTTTTCTACTTGGCTAGATAACATCGGTCCCATGGGTTCCAACCAACGATTTCTATCCCACAAGCCATTCTAGACAATCCTAAAGGTCAAGCAATCAATTCAACAAAACTTAACCACGTTCAACGGATCACAATGTTTTCAGGACGTTTCTACTCTGTCATGCCATAGATCATCATATCAATGCTCAAAACGGTTTTATGCACGTGATCTTATATGTCCTAAACACTATATGAGAATGCACAATCCTAAAAACAAACTATATGATCCTAATGCATCCTATATGCCCATGCAACTAAAATGTGAAAATAAAAGGAAAAAATGCATGCAACACTACTCTATATGGATATGGTTTGGTGTTAGACGAATCCTCCCCCAGACTTGAACTGGACACCGTCCTCGGTGTCAATTCTCGTCTAGTAGAGGCAACCAATAACATGAGTCAAAAGAGAAGCAAACCAAAAAGAGAAAAGAATACTTAGCTCGTGATGTTCGTTCACTCGCACTTAAGTCTGCCTACGTCAATCGCATAGCTAGCTTCCTCGTCTCCTCAGTAGCTCCTCATTAGAACTCAACCTGGTGATAAGAGACACAAACCAAGTCTATCGCATAGCTAGCTTCTTTGCCTCCTTGATGTCGCAAATCTAGGTGTATAAATTTGATCAAGTAATAATATCCTAGACTCAACAATTAACCGCAAGTGTACGGATCGTGTGTAGTAACTAGGGTCAAACACAGGGACAAGTAAACAACTGAATCAGATTCCAATCCAAATCTAGATCTAGAGAAAATGCACTACTAGAAAACACGGAAAAGGTGACGCACAAGGTGATGCACAATTTACGTCACTAAAATAGTGACGCAAAAGTGACACAAATAGGGACGCAATATTTTCGTCACTAAAGCGTCACTAAATAGTGACGCAATAGTGACGCAATGTGACACCCGTAACCCATGTACAGTATACGGACTGTACCACATGTACGATATAAAATAAAATAATAAGTCGCGGAAACAAAAATACGAAATCCAAAAACATTTTTAATCAAACCAGAGTAAGCAGCGGAAAATACAATAGGCGATCAGTATCGCAAAATAACACATATCCGAATAGTTATAATTAACCGTACAAAATGCGGAAAATACGAGTCCCGTAACCCAAAATGTAAATCCCGTACATGATGCTGCTTCTCTCAGGTCGTCATCTGCCGGGTGCGCTAGGCGTAATCCTCGTGATCTGAAAAATGTAAACCACGAGGGCTAAGCAAAACTGCTTAGTGAGTAGCCCGGGTTGAACCCGGTAAACCCGTTCTCAGCGAGAACGGTGTTAATTCGATAATTCACAACCAACAAACAACAATGATATCCATGTATAACCACATCACATCAGTCACAAATATGTCAAACACAATCATACCCATATGACATCGCATCATAGGGTTAGCCAAAGGTCCTAGTCATATCGACATGACTAGAAGCGTCTCACACACGCCCGTCACTCGCGTGACGTTGGCCATCGCATCACATGCGACTACGCGCGTCTCCTGCGCCTGTCACTCGCGTGACCTCCGATGTCAAG
>NW_010967020.1:29905-32242 GCF_000463585.1 Tarenaya hassleriana
ACGAGTGAGCTACAAACATGGCAATCAACGTGCATATCTTCCCAATACAATCACGCGTATCGCGGTATTCGGCCCCTTACCGATCTACCGCTTAACGTCATGCAAACTACCCCGTATAGTCACGCAACGAATCACTCACATCGTTGAATCACACATCTCACGCACGCGGAATTTGAAAATCGTCCGAAAAAGGGTTCTGTACCCTAGAACGGTCGGTCCAGGGTGTGGACCGGTCGGTCCAGGGGTCCCATGCTGTCCCGGGGCCTCTCGGGATAATTTTTGAGGTTTGGAACGCAGACCGTTCGGTCTGGAGATGACAGACCGTTCGGTCTGGGTCACCCAGACCGTCGGGTCTGCCAAAACAGATCGTCCGTTCCAGCTCTGTTCTCTCTCGCGAAACAGTTTTCTGGTCCGACTTTGTTTGGCCATATCTCACTCATTTCTCCACCAAATTACGTGTCGTTTGTTGCTAAATGTTCATTGGAATGTCCTCTATCTAATCCAAGCAATAAACCATCAAAATAACACAATCACATCGATGAAAACGAGCTCACACATATGCAACTCGAGCCACTCACCTGGTTCTTGGCTCAGTTGGGTTTTGGCCAGATTTGTTGCCGTTTTCCGGTCTGTTTCTCACCGGAAACCTCTTCTAGATCCTCTAGGATTGTCTCCCTTTGCTTCCCCGAGCTTCCCTCGCAGTGGCTCTCCTTCTTTCTCTCCCTTTTCCTCTCTTTCTCTTTTCTTCTTCTTTTGGCCGAAAATGGCTAACTCCCAGCTTTGGGGGTGTTTTTGGCCGCGTGGAGAGGCGAAATGGGCTCAAACCCAGGCCCATGGTTGAGCCTACATTGCCTTGAGCGGATTAGCCGGCGATTTGACGTCGGTGGCCCCCAGGAACGCAGAGAAAAACGCGTCCCAAGATAGCAAGTTGGCCACTTGCGTGTTCTGTTCAGCAGACCGTCCGTTCTGGGCCTGGAACGGACGGTCCGGGCCCAATTTTGGCCCAACTCCTAGCTCGTTCATGATCCATCCGTTCCGCCTTACGCGGTCCGTTCGTTCTACTTCGTGTGGTCCGTCCGTTTTGAGGTTTCTGGTCCGTCCCGATTGACTTTGATTGCTCCGTTCTCACTCGTTTCTTATCTGAATTGAGCCCCGTTTGTTTCTACACCTTCCTTGGAACGTCCTCTTTCATGTCCAATCAATAGATTATTGAAAACTCACGTTTACACGAGGAGGCACAACTCGAAACGTCTGTACCTCGAATAAACCGTGAATTCCGAATTTCCAGGTTCTACTCAGTTTTCTTTTGTTCATAACTTTCTCGTTTCCTAGTCAAATCGAGTGCCGTTTTCTTCTAGATCTTCGTTGAAATATTCTCTATGTTTTTAGTCTTGTTTTACCTTCCTTTTATTCCCAAAATTAATTTAAATAATTCATATGGGAATCGGGATATTACAAATCCTCCCCCCTTAAAAAAGAATTCGTCCTCGAATTCAGAATCTCGTGATGTCACCAAGATTTTCTCGTATCCGATGTCATCACCAAAGCACAATCCAGATCGTCATGTCATTAGAAAACATAAGTCTGATACAAACCGAACGTCATGTGAAAGTGTTTGTACAACGCTCAAGTAAATAGATGCGGATAACTACTATGCATCTCTGCCTCGGGTTCCCAAGTCATGTCAGAGACCCCTTGGCTCCGCCACAAGACCTTCACAAGTGGCACTTCCTTCCTCCGTATCACCTCTGTTGACTCCTCCAAGATCTCCGGCCCGAACCCTCGGCGCTCGCCGATCTCCGTCCAGCACAACGGTGTCTTGCACGGTCGCCCTTACAAGGCCTCGTATGAAGATACTCCGATACTCGTGTGATGACTGTTGTTGTATGCAAACTCGCACAACGTCATGTACTAGTCCCACGGAGCTCCCCACTCCATGATACAAGCTCTGAGCATGTCCTCTAGAGTCTGTATAGTCCGCTCCAACTGACCGTCTGTCTGAGGATGATATACCGTACTCATCTTGAGCTTCGTCCCTAGTGCCTCCTGAATCGCCTTCCACAAGCAGGATGTAAATTGGGCGTCTCTATCCGATATGATCTCGTTCGGAACTCCATGAAGACGTACGATCTCATCGATGTAAATCTGTGCCAATCGCTGATGCGGTAGCCCTTGAGGAAATATTCCTCGATGCGATCCATGTATCGAGCCAGTAAAGGATCACCGCATTGTCCCCTGACCACGCGCTCTATCAAAGTCGACATCGACTCCTCGGCCGTTAACGAGAGATGTCCCAACATCGCAGTCAACTCAGCGGCGTTGCTGCGAGATGAGGTG
>NW_010967020.1:32626-34269 GCF_000463585.1 Tarenaya hassleriana
GATCGACGCTGATGTCAATCTCCGCTTCAACTCCCCAAAGCTCTCCTCGCACTCTGCCGTCCACTCGAACCTGACGTTCTTCCCTGTCAGTTTCGTCAACGGTCGAGCTATCTTAGCGAATCCTTCGACGAATCGCTTATAATAGTCGGCTAATCCCAAGAAGCTCCTGACTTCCGTCGCAGAAGTCGGGGACTGCCACTCCATGATGGCCTAGATCTTAGCCGGATCAACCTGAATGCCCTGAGTCGATACCACGTGTCCCAGAAATCCAATCTCCTGTAACCAGAAGCTGCACTTACTGAACTTCGCGTACAACCGGTTCTCCCTTAGCCTCCACAATATCTTCCGCAGATGCTCCTCATGTGTTTGCGGATCCGCCGAATAGATGAGGAGATCATCGATCAAAATGATGACAAACTCTCCAGGTAGTCCATGAACACACGGTTCATCAAATGCATGAACACCGCAGGTGCGTTCGTGAGCCCGAAAGGCATGACCACGAACTCGAAGTGTCCATATCTCGTCCGGAAAGCCGTTTTCTGTATGTCATCCTCCTTGACCCGAATTTGGGGATATCCGGATTGTAATACCCCGAAACCCGATTTGAATATTTAATTATTAAAAATGAATAATTAAATAGAGATATCACGAAATCACCAAAAGTGATAGTACAATATCGGGGAGAGGCACGAGAATTGTCACGTGCGGAAAGTACCGAGAAAGAATGAAGAAAAGGAAAAAAAAAAGAAAAAAAAAGGGGCTGGTCCGCGGCGGACCAACCGCTCAGTCGGAGTGGGAACAGACGCGCGGACTGGGAGAAGAATTTAAAAAAAAAATTAAACTGACCCTGGTCCGGCAGACCAGGAAGTTGGTCCGGCGGACCGGGAATAACAGATTCCGCAACTTGTCAACTTGCCACCTTGGGACGCGGAATTCGCCGGATTCCGGGGCCCGCTTGCCATCCAGCCGCCTCCCACGCCTCGAGGACGTTGCAGGCTCGCCTATGGGCTTGGGCTTGAGCCCACGAACTCCCTATCTCGCGTCATAAACATCTCCCAAGCTGGGACTTAGGCATTTTTTGGACAGAAACAGAGGAAGAAGAAAAAGGGGAGAAAGGGAGAGAAAGGGGATGAACCAGTGCAAGGGGAGCTCGGGGAGACCAAGAGGGACGTGCCCAGACGTGTCCCTAAGCTTCTCACATCGTGTGGAGCCACGAGGAATGCACACAAGCTCCAAAATCAAGAACAAGGTGAGTGGCTTGAGTTGGATTTGTGAGATCTCATTTTCAATGTGTGATGGTCCAAATCGAGATTTCATTGCGTGTTTGAGGTTTAGAACATGTTTAGGGATGTCAAATTATGTTTTAAAAGCATTTGGAAGCCACCCTAAATCGAAACAGAGGAGAAAACTCGAGAGAAAACTCGGAAATGGCGAGGAAGAAGAGAGTTCCAGTCCCGGTCCGCCGGACCACACCGTGGTCAGCTCCGGACCGAGACTGGAACAATACACGCGCAGTCAGCCAGACCAGGGAAAGCACGGCGGACCGAGAGAATAACGCGTCTGGTCCGGGGCCGACCAGTCCTGGTCCGCCGGACCAGACGTGTCGGAGTAAAGGACACCGGCTGACCGAGAAGGAACAGACC
>NW_010967020.1:34294-38516 GCF_000463585.1 Tarenaya hassleriana
GACCAGTCCTGGTCCGCCGGACCAGACGTCCTCCGACTGCACAGACTCCGCCTGACCAAGAACCGGACAGAGAGAGGGGAAGAACACACTGGTCCGGGGCTGACCAATCCTGGTCCGTCGGACCAGGCTTGTTTCTCTCTCGGATCGACTGACCAAAAGACGAGGCAGACCAAGGGAGAAGGAATACTGGTCCGGCTAACCAGAACTTGGTCCGCCGGACCAGGCTCAGAGAAACTCGGAGAAATTTTCCCGTTCGCCGGGAAAAAGGAAACGGCCGACGGGCTTGGCCCGGGCCTGACCAGACTTGACCGTGGACAAACCAACCCCCACCAGAGGATAAGACTTCGCGATTGGGATCAATCGAACCGAGTTTCGCCAGAACGTTGCGTAGCGTAGTGAGATGTGCGATATCGAAATACGAGTGATCGTTGTGTGATTGCATGCGGGTAGAATTTGCATGGCGTTAAACGGTAGCTCGGTAGGGACCGGATACCGTGATGCGTATGGTTGTACTATGGGGATGTTGCACGTTGTGTGCCATGTGTGTAGCTTGCTCGTGCGTACGAGTTAAGCGTGATTGTGTTTGTGGATGGTTGTGGACTCAACCATCACCGTCATGGACTTGACGGGCGTTTGAGACGCGTTTTAGTCGTGTGCGACACGACGGCCAACGTCATGGATTTGACGAGCGTGGACTCGCACCTAGTCATGGACTTGACTAGGGTATATGGCTGGACCCTATGGTGGACTCCATATGGGTATGATTGTATTCCCGTTGTGTCATGGACTTGACATCGGTAGTCACGAGAGTGACAGGCGCAGGAGACGCGCACGATCGCATGCGATGCGGTGGCCAACGTCACGCGAGTGACGGGCGTGGATTCGCCCCTGGTCATGGACTTGACCAGGGTATACGGTAAGCCCTATGGTGGACTCCATACGAGCGTGATTGTGATTGTTATTTACGTGCTTACTGTGTTTTACTTATTGCATGTGGTTTTATTGGAAATGTCGACTGTACCATTCTCGTTGGGAACGGGATTTTCGGGTTCAACCCGGGCTACTCACTAAGCAGTTGTGCTTAGCCCTCGTGGTTTACATTTTTCAGATCACGAGGATTACGCCTAGCGCATCCGGCAGACGACGACCTGAGAGAGGCAGCATCATGTACGGGATTTACATTTTGGGTGACGAGACTTGTATTTCCCGCATTTTATACGGTTAAATTATAACTATTCGGACATGTGTTATTTTGCGATATTGATCGCCTGTTGTATTTTTCGCTGCTTATTCTGGTTTATTTAAAATGTTTTTGGATTTCGTATTTTTGCTTCTGCATTATTATTATTTTATTACTATTGTCCATGCGGCACAGCCCGTATACTGTACACGGGTTACGGGTGTCACACGGATCATAGATCGATATTCGAATACCATTGGGCTCCCTGTAGCTGGTCCGGCAACTCGTCAATCCTCAGTAACGGGTATCGTTCTGGTTTATTTAAAATGTTTTTGGATTTCGTATTTTTGCTTCTGCATTATTATTATTTTATTACTATTGTCCATGCGGCACAGCCCGTATACTGTACACGGGTTACGGGTGTCACACGGATCATAGATCGATATTCGAATACCATTGGGCTCCCTGTAGCTGGTCCGGCAACTCGTCAATCCTCAGTAACGGGTATCGATTCTTGATAGTCACTTGGTTGAACCCTCGGTAATCGATGTACAAGCGCATACTCCCGTCCTTTTTCTTCACGAAGAGTACTGGCATTCCCCACGGTGAACCGTTGGACGTATAGAAATTTTTCATTTATTCGTTCAACTACTCCTTCAATTCGATCATCTCAACTGGTGTTATTCGGTATAGAGCCTTAGTGATTGACTCTGTACCCGGTAGTATGTCAGTAGTGAAATCCATTTCTCCCCCTTGACAGAAATTCTGACAAGTCATCAGGGAAAAGCATTAGAAAGTCTCGGGTAACCGGTGTGTCCTCCAATCTATGCTTCGGGTAACAAGGAATGCCCAGTTGCTCTTCTTGATTATCTTCTTTTCGGTCCTTCGTATTGAACTTAAGGGGGTCCTCTGCTAATGCCAATACAGTTGGCGAGCGAGATAAGTCCTCCCCCTTTGTCTTAAACCTCCCACTCGGGGTGGATTGGCACAGGTTCCTTTAGGTACTGCTATAGGGCTTCTTAGGGATTTTGGAATTAGTTCCCTAATTCCAATGCCTTAGTTTAGACATTGGACTTAATTTTGGAAATTGTTGATCTCTATTTAAGCATATAACTCTAACTGCGCCATGTTAAATTTACTAAGCCTTTGACGACTCCAGCTCGCATCATCAATGTACGGACCTCGGCAAAAGAGGATTTCCTTCGGACATGGTTTGAAAACATTTTCGATGAAAATCATTAGGTAATGAGCACGATTCCTTCCCAGGGAAAGAACATGGCTCTGATCCCAAAAGTTGTGACACCCGTAACCCGTGTACAGTATACGGACTGTGCCACATGGACGATATAAAATAAAATAATAAGTCGCGGAAGCAAAAATACGAAATCCAAAAACATATTTAATCAAACCAGAGTAAGCAGCGGAAAATACAACAGGCGACCAGTATCGCAAAATAACACATGTCCGAATAGTTATAATTAACCGTACAAAATGCAGGAAATATGAATCCCGTAACCCAAAATGTAAATCCCGTACATGATGTTGCCTCTCTCAGGTCGTCGTCTGCCGGGTGTGCTAGGCGTAATCCTCGTGATCTGAAAAATGTAAACCACGAGGGCTAAGCACAATTTCTTAGTGAGTAGCCCGAGTTGAACCCGGTAAACCCGTTCTCAGCGAGAACGGTGTTAATTCGATAATTCACAACCAACAAACAACAATGATATCCATGTATAACCACATCACATCAGTCACAAATATGTCAAACACAATCATACCCATATGACATCGCATCATAGGGTTAGCCAAAGATCCTAGTCATATCAACATGACTAGAAGCGTCTTACACACGCCCGTCACTCGCGTGACGTTGGCCATCGCATCACATGCAACTACGCGCGTCTCCTGCGCCTGTCACTCGCGTGACCTCCGATATCAAGTACATGACACAACGGAAATACGAACATACCCGTATGGAGTCCACCATAGGGTCCAGCCATAACCCTAGTCAAGTCCATGACTAGGAGCGTCTCACACGCCCGTCAAGTCTATGACGTTGGCCGTGTCAAGTCCATGACACAATAAACACAACACCCATATGGAGTCCACCATAGGGTTCTACCATAGCCCTAGTCAAGTCCATGACTAGGGGCGTCTCGCACGTTATATGATTAGCATGTTTGTTATATTACGGTAAATATCCTTGAATCATTGCAGATGATTCTAAATTCCCTGGTCAGTTATCATTGTGGGAACAATGATGAATTAAGACCAGCATGATGTGTGATAGATGATTATGATCATATGCATTAGATGCAAATCACAATCATGGGTTCTCGTTTGGAACGAGTTACTGGATGACCCGCATGAGATTGTCACATGGACACGAGTCATGACTTGAATCTCATACAGCGGTTCGTTCTTGGATCCTCAGACCTGAGATGTCTAGAGTATCTGATATGAGGAGTGACGTGTCTTGACTGCGTCAAACGTCGTCTTTAACCGGATGATCATAACGGCGTTGCTCAGATACGTTCACGAATCATATGCAGATAGTAGACATGCAATACGGGACTTGTCACCTCCTACGCAGGAGAGATGTCGCTGGGCCCCTCGTAGAAATCGGACTGTGAAAATGCGTGGCCACGCTATAGATGAATGTACATCTATTTTATCAGTCGGTTTGCCTAGACGAGTAAGCGGTTGAACTTGAAGGGTGGCTCAAACCATGCCCTTGTTCAACATACGACATCGTGTGACAAAAGATCAGAACTCGAACTATTGCTGGCTTTGTTAGATCACCTCTAACTCTATTCTAGGTGGGTGGTCATGGCGTCTTGCTAGAGGCTAACCATGACTTGTGGTGCGGGAAAGGTTTCCGAAACCACTGCCACTTCGAATGGGCCTACAGGGTCACACACCACTAGGGATGGATCACACGTGAAGAGAACAACGCGAGAAAAGAGCGACGAAGCGATCTGGAAGAGTTCCGCTGAGGAACGTTCGTTCCGCTGAGGAACGGACGAACCGTTCCGCAAATGCCAG
>NW_010967020.1:44748-54047 GCF_000463585.1 Tarenaya hassleriana
GGTTTCCGAAGCCACTGCCACTTCGAATGGGGCTACAGGGTCACACACCATTAGGGATGGATCACACGTGAAGAGAACAACGCGAGAAAAGAGCGACGGAGCGATCTGGAAGAGTTCCAGATGGCCAGACCGTCCGGTCCAGACCTGGACCGGACGGTCCAGCCGTTCCGGAACGTTCGTTCCGCTGAGGAACGGACGAACCGTTCCGCAAATGCCAGACCGTCCGTTCCAGGTCTGGAACGGACGGTACAGGCGTCAAGAACGTCCGTTCTACGTTATAAAACGGACCGTCCGTTCTGCGTAGAATCAGAACGTCCGTTCCAGACCTGGAACGGACGGTCCGACTTACGGGCAGTTTTCGGTTTTCGCGTTTTAAGGGTTTTGGACAATCCTAATTAATATGAGAGCCGTCACAAACCCTAAAAGAAGAATCTCAGACGTCCTAGATTCTAATGAGAGCTTAGAGAAGCTTGATTTTGAGTTATAGAGATTGGAATATCGATTCCAAGTCAAGGACATCGGTTTTTCTCTTCACGAATCCTAGCAGATACGTTCCAAAGCGTTGGAATTCATCCCGCCGGTGTGGATACGTGTAGAGGAGTTGTGCTTTCAACTCTCGGTGATTAAAACAGGCCCTGGATCGATTGATACTTCCAGATCTTGAAAGAACGAGGTAAGTATTCGAATCCCACGACGATATACACGATTGTTCGGGTTATTGCACAATTGGTTTTTGTGTGACGTTTGGCTAGGTTTAGATCTTTCCTTCCGCTACGTGAAACCTAGAATCCAAACCCTAGATCGATGAGATCGCATGCTAGGAACCCGAAGGGAACCCCAACAGGGGCGTCTCGCACGCCCGTCAAGTCCATGACGTTGGCCGCCGTGTCACACACGACTATATCACAAACACAATCATGCTGCACTCGTCGCACGAGTGAGCTACAAACATGGCAATCAACATGCATATCTTCCCAATACAATCACGCGTATCGCGGTATTCGGCCCCTTATCGATCTACCGCTTAACGTCATGCAAACTACCCCGTATAGTCACGCAACGAGTCACTCACATCGTTGAATCACACATCTCACGCACGTGGAATTTGAAAATCGTCCGAAAAAGTGTTCCGTACCCTAGAACGGTCGATCCAGGGTGTGGACCGGTCGGTCCAGGGGTCCCATGCTGTCCCGGGGCCTCTCGGGATAATTTTTGAGGTCTCGAATGCAGACCGTTCGGTCTGGGGATGCCAGACCGTCCGGTCTGGGTCACCCAGACCGTCGGGTCTGCCAAAACAGACCGTCCGTTCCAGCTCTGTTCTCTCTCGCGAAACAGTTTTCTGGTCCGACTTCGTTTAGCCATATCTCACTCATTTCTCCACCAAATTACGTGTCGTTTATTGCTAAATGTTCATTGGAATGTCCTCTATCTAATCCAAGCAACAAACCATCAAAATAACACAATTACATCGACGAAAACGAGCTCACACAGACGCAACTCGAGCCACTCACCTTGTTCTTGGCTCACTTGGGTTTTGGCCAGATTTGTTGCCGTTTTCTGGTCTGTTTCTCGCTGGAAACCTCTTCTAGATCCTCTAGGGTTGTCTCCCTTTGCTTCCCCGAGTTCCCTCGCAGTGGCTCTCCTTCTTTCTCTCCCTTTTCCTCTCTTTCTCTTTTCTTCTTCTTTTGGCCGAAAATGGCTAACTCCCAGCTTTGGGGGTGTTTTTGGCCGCGTGGGAGACGTGAAATGGGCTAAACCCAGGCCCATGATTGAGTCTGCAACGCCTTGAGCGGATTGGCCGGCGATTTGACGTCGGTGGCCCCCAGGAACGCAGAGAAAAACGCGTCCCAAGATAGCAAGTTGGCCACTTGCGTGTTCTGTTCAGCAGACCGTCCGTTCTGGGCCTTGAACGGACGGTCCGGGCCCAGTTTTGGCCCAGCTCCTAGCTCGTTTGTGGTCTGTCCGTTCCGCCTTACACGGTCCGTCCGTTCTACTTCGTGTGGTCCGTCCGTTCTGAGGTTTCTGGTCCGTCCCGACTGACTTCGATTGCTCCGTTCTCACTCGTTTCTTATCCGAATTGAGCCTCGTTTGTTTCTACACCTTCCTTGGAATGTCCTCTTTCATGTCCAATCAATAGATTATTGAAAACTCACGTTTACACGAGGTGGCACAATTCGAAACGTCTGTACCTCGAATAAACCGTGAATTCTGAATTTCTAGGTTCTACTCAGTTTTCTTTTGTTCATAACTTTCTCGTTTCCTAGTCAAATCGAGTGCTGTTTTCTTCTAGATCTTCGTTGAAATATTCTCTATGTTTTTAGTCTTGTTTTACCTTCCTTTTATTCCCGAAATTAATTTAAATAATTTATACCGAAATCGGGGTATTACACGCAAATAGTTGCGTCACTAAACGGTGACGCAAAAAATGACGCAAAATTTGCGTCACGAAAAAGGTGACGCAAGAGTGACGCAAATAGTTGCGTCACCCTTTTGGTGACGCAATTTAGTCACCTTTTAGTGACGCAATTGCGTCACTATATCTGTATTTTATTATTTATATGTATAAATGTATAAATATACAAATATTTATATATAAATATATATTTTATATATACGTATATATATATGTATGTATGTATTTGTACGTATAAATACACGAGTATTTACATATAAATATAAATTTTATATATACGTATATTATATTTATGTGTATTTGTATGTATAAATATACGGATATATATATAAAATGTATATTTTATGTATACGTATATATTATATATATGTGTATTTGTATATACAAATATACGAGTATTTTATATATAAATGTGTATTTTACATATACATGTATATTATATATTTATATATATCATCATATATATGAATATATATATAATCGTGTATATATATATATGCATATATTTATACATACAAATATATGTTATATATATAAAAATATATTTTATGTATGTGTATAATACGTACAAATATATACGTATATATATTTGTAAGTATAAATATTTGTATATGTATATGTATTAATGTTGTAATGTATCAGAAGTTTAACTTGGATCAGTTGGTTACTTGCCAATTGGAACTCTAAAGTTAAGCGTGCTTAAGATGGAGTAGTGGAAGGATGGGTGACCTCCTGGAAAGTGGATTTCGGGATTCAATTTCAGAATTTCCGATTCGGCTTAAGATCGCGATTGGAGGTTAGAGGTCGGGAATAGGGTATAGGATTAGATTCGGGATTAAAAAATTATTTTTGGATCCAAAATACGTTTTAGTGACGTAATAATTGCATCACCTTTTTGCGTCACTAAATAGTGACGCAATTGTGTCACCAAAAGGTGACGCTAAAAGGTGATGCAATTGCATCACTAAATAGTGACTCAAAAGTTGAGTCACTATTGCGTCACCCTTTGGTGACGCTTGGTGACGAAATCTGAATTGGTGACGGTATGAATGGTGATGCTTTTGGTTGCGTCACTATTGCGTCACCTTTTGAAAAGGGTGACGCAAAAGTTGCATCACCCTTTTGCTGTTTTCTAGTAGTGATAGAAGAATGATGAGAATGTATTAAAAGCAAATAATAAAAACAAACGATAAACTATCAATGGCAAAACACTGCAGGCTTCGGGATTACTTTACATGCAAGGTTCTTTCAAAAGATGCAAACTCAGTGGTTTATCTATCCGATTCAGAGAATTCAAGCTCTAAAGTAGGGATTAACCCTCTCGAGTCTAACCTCACTATCCAGGCTTTATCCTACTAATCTCTCGATTCAATAGTCTAAAACCCTGGATGCATGAACGAACGCTATCATAATCCCTAAGCAAATATTCATCTATCAATGCAATACATGTTCTATTTATTGAGTTATTTCCAGGTTAGAATCTCATATGTCTATGCGAATTAATACCCTAAGTTCATTCAATCAAGTGGCCAACAAGAGCAAACGCATTAGACGCAACTCAATAAACCGAATAGAATAAATAAAACCACAAAGTCTGGAATTAGAAACCAAAGATCCCTACATAGCAAATCCCTAACCTACAGCAAAAGAACTACTCGCTAAACATCAAGACGTCAAGGTTCATATCAATACAACAAAACATCGTAAAATAGAAGGAAAGAGGAACGCTTAGTCGATTTCTCGGCTTCGTGATCTCCGTCTTCTACTCTGATCTCATGCTTCCTGATAATGGCCCCCTTTTCTTGTGTTCTTGGTGTATTCTCTGTGTAAAGCTTGAATGATTTTCGACCTAGAGGCTTTCCCCTCTTATTTCACTTCGGTTTGGACAAAATTGGAAGTTTTTCCGAATCTGGGGGTCGAACCGATCGTTTCGACAAGGCCAAACCGATCGATTACACTTTCTGAGCAATTTTTGAATTTCTGCGATGTCGAACCGATCGTTTCGCTAAACCCGAACCGATCTTGTCGTATTTTTGAGCAGTTTTGATGGGCTTCACGAATTCTCTCATAACTTCCTGCTTCGATATCGGATTTGGTGATCTTGGTGTCTATGCGTAGATATTGAGAAGAGCTTTCCAATGATATAGAGAACGTAGGATTTGGACTTGTAGAGTGAAAGTTATTGGACTTGCAAGATCTAACATTTTCTGAGCTTCACGTTTTCCCTGGAAACACTCCAAATATTCCCGTTTCGTCCGTGATGTTCCGTAGTCCATGTTTTCCACTCCTTTTGCTCTTTTTATGCATGAAAACCTATTTAAACACCAAAGAACATAACCATCCCATATCGAAGCCAAATATGCCCTAGAATGTCTACAAATGTGTAAAACCAAGTGAAATGCGCTAGACATCCTATTCAAAACATCATATAAAATACGTGTTATCAAACTCCCCTAGACTTAAACCTTTGCTCGTCCTCGAGCAATACTCTGTGAAAAACGGTCTAAAAGGAGGGCGAGACAATGACATAACTCAAAATGATAATCGAGAGCGAAACATCTATCCAACCTAGATCCCCGTGAACAATGACCAAGTCTGTCTAGTATGATCTCCCTCTCTAAAGGATAGTATTTCCTAGCTATGGGATCTATACCGCTACCTAGAACCAATCAAAAGACTTCAATGATCTATCAAGCATGTTTCTCGAACCTATTACACCATTCTACCTAATCGTATCTAGTCTACGCTTCTGACATTCATTCTTTTTCTTCTTTTCTCTCTTTTCTTCTTTTTTTTTACTTTCTTTCATCTAGCTTGATTTTTTTTTCTTTTGTAGCATTGATAACTCCTATTCTTCTCTATATTTTGATGAGAGTTTGTCTAGGTTTTATAGGATAATCACATGCATTCATAGGCATTTTAGGCTTGTTAGGAAACAAAACCTTGTTGTGTTCTAGTTTTGCAGAGTTACAAGTTTCAGAGATGATTGGACTCGAAAAGGAGCTAATTGGAGCGTTAAAGGAGAAGTCCGGATGAGGTACTCATGTTGCAACATCAATAACTTTCTCTACAGAAGTCCAAATCGTGCGAGACTTGTACTATTGGAAAGAGCGCTTCAAGAGCTTCGCATAGACATCGCGTAAATCCGATACCGGAACAGAAAGTTATGAGCGAATTCGTGAAGACCAGAAAACTGCCAGTGTAGGGCCGATTCCAGTTGGAATCGGTACGATTCCAGAACGCAGAATTCGACCCCAAGAATCTGGATCCGGTCTGGATCCACCTGGAAACGGCCCGGATCCAGTCAAAAACCCTGTTTCGCGATTTTTAGCATTCTATCGGGAATAGGACTCTTGGGAGCCGCCCTAGGGTTATAAAAAAGCCCTAGCCACGTCCTAGAACATCAGAGAACCTTAGAGAACACTTAGATACATATTTTTGGAGAGCTTTTGGGGAGAGAAGAATAGAAGTTCACGGGATTTCGGGAAGAAAAAGGAAGATTCGATCGTGGAGACTACACATCTGCATGAGTCTTTCTTTCCTCTCTTTTATCTCTTTTTCTCATAGCTTTTTATTGTTTTCCATGAACCGTGAGTACATCCACGACTATGGGTTAGGGATTCGTATGTGTTTTGGGTATGTTTGAACCCTAACTTGGATTTCGGTTTTGATTGGTTTCGGTTCTATTGATTTGCGCTTTTATTGGATTGATGTTTGCTAATCTCTTGGTCAATTATCTTAGATTCTAAACTACATAGAGATATGAGTTGGTTTCGGATCAAAATCAATAGGATAGATCGTATTATTCACATAGAGATATGGTTTAATCGATCTAGGGTTGATGATAGCGTTCTTTATGCACCTAGGGTTAACTTGAATAGATTGAGAGATTGACGAGTTACTCTGTAGGTAGGGAGTTAGTAGACCGAGAGGTGAATTCTCTATCTTTCTTGCTTGATGATTCCGAATACAAGTCATAATCATTATTCTCGCATGCTTAGCATATACCCATACACGCGAATACGATCCCGACACCCGTAGTCATCCTTGTTTGATAGGTCACTCGTTTTCATTGCTTTCTTATATCATTTTCCATAGATTCTACATATTTCCATCATCACTTGCTTGCTTGCTTTGATCTATTTTCAATTTAGATTTGGATTTAGCAATCGGTCCTCGTGTTCGACCCCGTGTTACGACGATCCGTATCCTTGCTGTGAGTTGTGAATCGGGTTATAGATTTTAGACTCTGTACACACGTATCAAGCATCTCGGGTTCCTAGGACGTTGAAGTTGAAGGGTTCTTAATCAATTTTTTTCGATTTTTTTTATTGAATAACCCGACCCACAACTTAGACCCGAACCATCGAATCGATGCACTCATGTCCTCGAACGATTTTCGTTGACGAGATGATGAAAACAGAGTGTTGAGATGCTCACTATTTTTTTCTGCACATGAAGAAATAAGAATGCATTTGATAATAGGCTTTACCGATTTCAGCAAATATAAGAAAAGGTTCTTATAGAAACTTTTCTACTTGACTAGACAACATCGGTCCATGGGTTCCAACCAACGATTTCTATCCCACGAGCCATTCTAGACAATCCTAAAGGTCAAGCAATCAATTCAACAAAACATAACCACGTTCAACGAATCACCATGTTTTCAAGACGTTTCTACTCTCATGTCATAAATCATCACATCAATGCTCAAAACGGTTTTATGCATGTGATCTTATATGTCCTAAATACTATATGTAAATGCATAGTCCTAAAAATAAACTATATGATCTTAAAAAGTGAAAAGAAAAGGGAAAAATGAATGGAATACTACTCTAAATATCGGATTTGGGTGATCCCGAACCGATCTTGTCGTATTTCTGCGATGCCGAACCGATCGTTTCGCTAAACCTGAACCGATCTTGTCGTATTTCTGAGCAGTTTTGACGAGCTTCACAAATTCGCCCATAACTTCCTGCTCCAATATCGGATTTGGGTGATCTTGGTGTCTATGCGTAGATATCGAAGAGAGCTTTCCAATGATGTAGAGAATGTATGATTTGGACTCGTACAGTGAAAGTTATTAGACTTGCAAGATCTGACGTTTTCTGAGCTTCACGTTTTCTCTAGAGACATTCCAAATGTTCCCGGTTCGTCCGTGATGTTCTGTAGTCCATGTTTTCCATTACTTTTGCTCTTTTTATGTATGATAACCTATTTAAACACCAAAGAACACAACCAACCCATATCGAAGCCAAATATGCCCTAGAATGTCTACAAATGTGTAAAACCGAGTGAAATGCGCTAGACATTCTATATCAAAACATCATATAAGATACGTGTTATCACTCTTCAATAGCTTCTCATTAGAACTCAACCTGGTGATAAGAGACACAAACCAATATCCGATGCAAAAAGAAAAATAAAAGAAAGAAAAAGACTAACCTAAGACTTCGGGTTGCCTCGCGGAAGCGCTTGTTTAAGGTCGTTAGCTCGACTCGTCTTGCTTATGTAGGAGGGGGTTCAGGGGGAATGCTTCTTGACGCAATGGTTTTAGGTGGAATGAGATTAGGATGGACAAACTCACCCGACTTGGTATGGCTTCGATCGATGTGATGTAGTTCTTTATTTACCTTACCGACCGATCGAAAATTGAGTGGTGGAAATTGGGGGTCAGGATGGAAGTCCGATGGAAGAGGTGGTGGGTCTCCTTGAATATCAGTTTGGGGGACCGCTCGACCCGAGATGGGAATGGTCTCGGACGAGTAAACAACCAGTTCAACCTTATGTGATTTCACCTCGAATTTTCGCTTTTGTGAACATGGTTGATCAAACTGAACGTCTTCCTTGTGTTTCTTTAGGTGTGAAGGGAATGGAATCGGTGGTGGTCTTGGCGGTGGAGGCACATATTTCGGTTCTGTCTCTTCGTAGTTCGTTCTTAATGTTGGTTTAGTGCTCTATGATGTACTGTTTATGAGCTTTCTTTAGATACAATCGATGTATTGATACTTTCTATGGTTTTATGAGAGTATTTGATTCATTACATGTTCTTGCATACTAGATCTGTTATGAAATCCATGTATCATTATGAATGATACTAAACTCTCTAGTCTTGTGTCGTTATGGGAATAACGACATAATAAGACTAGTATGATGTGTGATTGATGATCATAGAGATGATCATAGGTATTGGATACGATCACAGTCATAGGTATTCATTGGAGAACGGAATACTGGATTGACCCACATGAGATTGTCACATGGACTAGCGTCATGACTGGAATCTCATATGGCGGTTCCATGATTGGATCCTAAGACCTGAGATATCTACGGAATCCAACATGAGGAGTTGCGTGCTTTGAATACGTCAAACGTTCTGCGTAACAGGAGAACTATAAAGGCATGTATCAGGTACGAAACGAATCATGTACTGGATTGTAGATAGTCAAGACGGGATTTGTACCTCTCGTAAAAGAGAGAGATATCACTGGGCCCCTCGTGTGAGCGAGACTGTAGAAATGTGTGGCCCCACTATAGACGAACGTCGTCTATTTCAGACAGTCCAACTCAGTGAACGAGAAAGCAGTCGAATCAGATAAGGTGGCTTGTCCATGCCATATGTTCGACATATGATATCGCGATACAAAAGGATCATCAACCGGAATCATCACCGGCGTTCGTATGATCACGAACAAACTCTATTCGAGATAGGTAGTCATAGTGTCTTGCTAGAGACCGCCTATGACTTGTATATCCGAAATAGAGATTTCGGGTTATACTGCTATATCGAATGAACCTACAGGGTCACACACGCAGGGAAGGACAAATGCACGAGAGAAAACGACGAAAAACCGAGACGGAAGGGGCTGGAACGGACGGACCAGAA
>NW_010967020.1:54136-55126 GCF_000463585.1 Tarenaya hassleriana
GCTCTGGGTATTTTCGTAATTGAACCGAAATTAGGGTAAAATCACTTTATAAGAAGGAGATTAAAACCCTAATTACGGATGAGACTTTGGCAGCCGACTTTTGCAGTTCTTAGAGAATTTTTGGTGAGATCCAAAAAGCTCAACAATTTCTAAGTCTCGTTTTCTCGAAGTGCACAAACCGAATAGAGATTCGAGTCCTAGCAGACAAGTTCCAATCGTTGGAATCCATCCCGTGGTGTGGATACGTGTAGAAGGCGAGGTTTTCTTCCTGCCTTTCGTGATCAGACGTGTTCTTTGAATTATACAGGCCCCGGATCGATTGAGGTAAGCGTTCTAACGTTTCTACGTTTCAATAGCAGCATGGTTCTAGGGTTCTATAAAATTTTTGTTTTACTTCCGCTGCACAACCCTAGAATCGATCTCTTAGGAATTAGATTCGCTTATGAGATCCCAGGAAACCCTACAGTGGTATCAGAGCCTGGTTGCTCTGTTTTGATTTCGTAGAACCCGATCACGCACGTTTTAGGATTTGAATTGTTTGAATCCATGTTTGCTTTGATTTCTATGCATGTTTGATGATTGAATCTAGTGTAGATTGCATGTTTCATGTTGCATAGAGTGCAGGAGTTCGAATTTTGGGTTCACAGGAGAATTCGGATCAGTTTCGGGTTTGAACGGGGCCGAGAACGCGAAAAAACGTGATCTGATCACGTGACCAAACCATATACCGTCCGTTCTGTTTTACCAAACCGGACAGACCAGGGGTGACGGACTGAGGATAGACCGAAAGATCTGGACCGTCCGTTCTGAGAAAGTGGACCGTCCGTTCCAGAGTGTCTGGACCGTCCGGTCTGCAGAATCACGTGGTCCGTCCGTTCTCATACGTAGACCGTCCGTTCTACATCCAGAACGGACGGTCCGAGACCCAGATTTTGAGATTTTTCGTTTTCTTATCCGATTGTGCAATCGTTGTTTAATCTGATCAACTGT
>NW_010967020.1:58588-60343 GCF_000463585.1 Tarenaya hassleriana
ATTGGGAATGAGGAGCTCATGTTATTGGAACATGATGAGCCTACCACATACCCAGAGGCTATGGCGAGTCCGGATTCTGAGAAATGGCGCGAGGCTATGAAGTCTGAGATGCAATCCATGACAGACATCCAAGTATGGACTCTGGTTGATGCATCTGAAGGGATAAAATCCATCGGATGCAAGTGGATCTTCAAGAAGAAGACCGACATGGATGGCAACGTGCACACGTATAAGGCACGACTTGTGGCGAAAGGATTCCGTCAAATTCATGGTATTGACTATGATGAGACCTTTTCGCCCGTAGTTATGCTGAAGTCCATCAGGATCCTACTTGCCATAGCCGCATATTATGACTATGAGATATGGCTGATGGATGTCAAGACCGCGTTCCTTAACGGAAACTTGACCGAGGATGTGTACATGACACAACCCGAAGGTTTTGTCGATCCAAGGAACCCGAGGATGGTGTGCAAGCTTCAGAGGTCCATTTATGGACTGAAGCAGGCTTCGAGGAGCTGGAACCTTCGCTTTGATGAGACAATCAAAAAGTTTGGTTTCTCACAAAACGAAGACGAGCCATGTGTTTACAAGAAGGTTAGTGGGAGCACAGTAGTTTTTCTGGTGATGTACGTGGATGACATTCTCCTTATAGGGAATGACGTTCCTACCTTGTAAGACGTTAAGTCTTGGCTAGGAACGCAGTTTTCTATGAAGGACCTAGGAGAAGCGGCCTATATTCTAGGCATCAAGATCTATAGAGATAGATCGAGGCGTCTTCTAGGATTGTGTCAGAGTACTTACATCGATAAGGTCTTGAAACGGTTCAAGATGCAAGATTCCAAGAAAGGAACCTTACCGATGAGCAGTGGCACAATTCTCTGCAAGAGTCAGTGTCCTATGACACCTGATGAGCGAGAACGCATGGACCGGATTCCATATGCTTCAACAATTGGATCCATCATGTATGCCATGCTTTGTACTCGACCGGATGTATCCTACGCGTTGAGCATTACGAGTAGATACCAGTCAGATCCAGGTGAGTCGCACTGGATCGCCGTCAAGAACATCCTAAAGTACTTGAGATGGACTAAAGATTTATTCTTGGTATACGGTGGGTCGGAAGACGAGCTCGCTGTAAGAGGTTACACCGATGCTAGTTTCCAGTCAGACCCGGATGACTACAGATCGCAGTCTGGCTATGTTTTCTGCTTGAACGGATGCGTTGTTAGCTGGAAGAGTTCCAAGCAAGCGACCGTTGCAGATTCTACTACAGAAGCTGAGTATATTGCAGCGTCGGACGCAGCAAAGGAAGCTGTTTGGATCAGAAAGTTTGTTGGTGACTTGGGTGTCATTCCGAGTGCTGATAGCCCCATTGCTCTGTATTGCGACAACAATGGAGCGATCGCACAAGCGAAAGAACCCAGATCCCATCAAAGATCCAAACACATACTCAGACAATTTCACCTTATCAGGGAGATCATAGAAAGAGGAGACATGCACATTTGCAGAGTGTCGACAGATGACAACATTGCCGATCCGTTGACGAAGCCTCTCCCTTCGTCGAAACATGAGGGTCATGTTAGGGATATGGGCATTAGATGTTTAGCAGTTCATGATTAGAGCAAGTGGGAGATTGTTGGTTTAGTGCTCTATGATGTACTGATTACGAGCTTTGTTCAGATACATTCGATGTATTGATACTTCCTATGGTTTTATGAGAGTATTTGATTCATTACATGTTCTTACATACTAGAT
>NW_010967020.1:60875-61313 GCF_000463585.1 Tarenaya hassleriana
TCAGACAGTCGAACTCAGTGAACGAGAAAGCAGTCGAATCAGATAAGGTGGCGTGTCCATGCCTTATGTTCGACATATGATATCGCGATACAAAAGGATCATCAGCCGGAATCATCACTGGTGTTCGTAAGATCACGAACCAACTCTATTCGAGATAGGTAGTCATAGTGTCTTGTAGAGACCGCCTATGACTTGTATATCTGAAATAGGGATTTCGGGTTATACTGCTATGTCGAATGAGCCTACAGGGTCACACACGCAGGGAAGGACGAAACCGCATGAGAAAACGACGAAAAACCGAGATAGAAGGGTCTGGAACGGACGGACCAGAAGTCCAGAACGGAAGGTCCACCAAGTCCAGACCCGACGGTCTAGAGTGCGCGGTCTGTCCGTTCCAGAAGGTCTGGAACGGACGGTCAAATCCGAGAGATTGAGGAT
>NW_010967020.1:61339-72698 GCF_000463585.1 Tarenaya hassleriana
GCTGGAACGGACGGTCCACGTGCATTTCTGGACCGTCCGTTCTGGAGTCTGGGTATTTTCGTAATTGAACCGAAATTAGGGTAAAATCACTTTATAAGAAGAAGATTAAAACCCTAATTACGGATGAGACTTTGGCAGCCGACTTTTGCAGTTCTTAGAGAATTTTTGGTGAGATCCAAAAAGCTCAACAAGTTCTAAGTCTCGTTTTCTCGAAGTGCACAAACCGAATAGAGATTCGAGTCCTAGCAGAAAAGTTCCAATCGTTGGAATCCATCCCGTGGTGTGGATACTTGTAGAGGGCGAGGTATTCTTCCTGCCTTTCGTGATCAGACGTGTTCTTTGATTGATACAGGCCCCGGATCGATTGAGGTAAACGTTCTAACGTTTCTACGTTTCAATAGCAGCATGGTTCTAGGGTTCTATAAAAATTTTGTTTTACTTCCGCTGCACAACCCTAGAATCGATCTCTTAGGAATTAGATTCGCTCATGAGATCCCAGGAAACCCAACACTTAAATGCTCATCTACGATCAAAAAGTCAAGCGTAATCCAAATAAGACACTCACCTTTTTTTATGGCCTATGATGACTCTAACTCAGATTGCTCCACGTCCTTCATCGATCTGGTGTTAAGATACTCTTTGCAGTCAATTTCTGGTCGTTTCATAAAGGTCTCTTGCCACTGGGAGGAGATTTTAGCAGTTCTATTGGACTGAGATGCTCATCTACGATCAAAAAGTCAAGCGTAATCCAAATAAGACACTCACCTTTTTTTATGGCCTATGATGACTCTAACTCAGATTGCTCCACGTCCTTCATCGATCTGGTGTTAAGATACTCTTTGCAGTCAATTTCTGGTCGTTTCATAAAGGTCTCTTGCCACTGGGAGGAGATTTTAGCAGTTCTATTGGACTGAGACTCGCATAGTGATTGCATATAATTCAAGAGGTCCTCTTGTCCCTGCAAAACCCGAACAAGTAAGGAGTTTATCTATAATCTATCCCCTGCTTAGTTGCAGACGATGGAGGGGCATATGCTTCATCAGGTGATCCTTCAAAATGATAATATGTCTCCTCGCCCTGATCATAATGATACGAAGGTATAGACTGATAAGTCTGAAATTGATAGGATCCCTGATTCTGGTGGTAGTTGAAATCCCAATGCGGAGTATCCGAAGCATATGAATCATAGGAGAGATCGGGATAATGTGTCCAACTCGAATCATAAGGGTCGGGGTACGGATCATCCATGAAATAGCTCATATCCTTGATTCTCTATTCATGCTCTAAGAACGACGTACCTGCACACACAAAAGAAAACAAAAAGAAAAGGAGACGAAGGAAAAGAAAAAAAACAAAAAACAAACAAACAAAAGCAAAAAGAAAACAGACCCAGACCGAATAGAGATCTAATCCAATTGTCTACATTGTCCCCGGCAACGGCGCCAAAAACTTGATGTCGTAAATCTAAGTGTATAAATTCGATCAAGTAATAATATCCTAGACTCAACAAATACCGCAAGTGTACGGATCGATTGTAGTCGCTAGGGTCGAACACAGGGACAAGTAGATAACTAAATCAAATCTAAATCTAAGTCTAAATCCAGAGAAAATAATGTGAGTGTGAGAAGGTAACAAAGCAAACGATAAAACGGTTCTAAAGACTATGAATGAAGAACACTGCAGGCTTCGGGATTGCTTTACATGCAAGGATCTTTCAAAAGATGCAAACTCTATGGTTTATCTACCCAATTCAGGGAATTCAAGCTCTAAGGTAGAGATTAACTTTTCCAAGTCTAATCTCACTATCCAGGTTTAATCCTACTAATCTTCCGATTCAATAGTCTAAAACTCTGGATGCATGAATGACGCTATCATAATTCCTAGGCAAATACCCATCTCCCGATGTGATACATGTTCTATTTATTGAATTAGTTCCAGGTTAGAATCCCATATGTCTATGTGAATTAAAACCTTAAGTTCATTCAACCAAGTGGCCAACGAGATCAAAAGCATTAAGAACAATTCAATAAACTGAATGGAATAAATAGATCCACAAAGTCTGGAAATAAAAACCAAAGATCCTTACATAGCAAATCCCTAACCTACAGTTATGGGACTACTCGCTAAACATCGACATATCAGGGTTCATATGAATAACACAAAACATCGTAAAATAGAAGAAAGGAAGAATGCTTAGTCGATTTTCCGGCTTCGTAATTTTCGTCTTCTACTCAGATCTCTTGCCTCTTGATAATCTTTCTCTTGTTGTGTGCTCTAGGGTGTATTTTTTTTTGTGAAAAGTATGAATGAATTCGACCTTGGGGGCTAACCCTACTTAATCCTTCTTTTTTTGGGTCAAAATTCGGAATATTTCCAAAATCTGGTAAGTGACCCGATCGTGTCACCGATCGTGTGACTGAAAGTGACACGATCGTGTCAGTTAACAGTTTTGGCGGGTTTCACAAATTTGTTCATAATTTCCTGCTCCGACATCGGATTTAGGTGATCTTGGCGTCTATGCGTAGATATCGAAGAGAGCTTTCCAATGATGTAGAGGATGCGTGATTTGGATTTGTACAGTAAAAGGTATTGGACTTGCAAGATCTGACGTTTTTTGAGCTTTACGTTTTCTCTGGAGACATTCCAAATATTCCCGGTTCGTCCGTGATGTTCCGTATTCCATGTTTTCCACTCCTTTTGCTCTCTTTATATGTGGATTCCTGTTTAAACACCAAAGAACACAATCAACCAATAGCGAAGCCAAATGTGCCCTAGAATGTCTACAAATATATAAAATCGAGTGAAATACGCTAGACATCCTATATCAAAACATCACCCGAAATATGTGTTATCAGAAAGGTCCAGACCGGATGGACCAGAAAGGCCAGACCGAACGATCCGTCAGGTCCAGACCCGACGGTCCACCGAAGGCAGACCGTCCGTTTTAGCTTGTCTGGAACAGACGGTCCACGTAGGCAGACCGTCCGTTCTGGTTTGCTGTGACGGACAGTCCACGAGCATTTCTGGACCGTCCGTTCCGGCTTTCAGATTTTTCGAAAATTAAACCAAATTAGGGTTATATCACTTTATAAGAAGGGATTAAAACCCTAAGAAAGGGAGCCGACTTAAGAACACTTCTACAGACTTTGGTGAGATCAAGAGGTTCTAAGAAGTGATCTAAGTCTAGTTTTCTCGAAGCAATAAACCGAATAGTTGATTTGGGTCCTACCAGATAAGTTCTAATCGTTGGAATCCATCCCGAAGTGTGGATACGTGTAGAGGGTGAGGTACTGTGACAACCCAGAGTACCGTAGGAGGGCGGGGAGTGATCGCCGGTGCAGAGGCACGGACAAGGGGCGGCTCCTGACGAGCTTCTGGGTAGGGGGTACAGGGATGAATCGAACACACCGGAATGAGAGAGATCCGAGGGCTGTATAGGTATGGGACTGTACAGTTTAAGATAACATAAATGAATTAGTTGAGCTACTCATAGCAACAAGGTGCACCTACCTTTTTGGTTGACTATCCCGAGAGAACTCCAAAGCTAAGCGTGCTGACTCTGGAGCAATCTTAGGATGGGTGACCTACTGGGAAGTGTTTCGGTATGCGTACGAGTGAGGACAAAACATGCTGGAAGGTCTCGGGTTGCTGTGTGAGGCCAGTTTCAACAATTAGTAGCGGCCTCGGGTTGTTACACGTACTCTTCCTCCCTTTCGTGGTCGGACGAACACATCAATTGATACAGGCCCCGGATCGATTGAGGTAAGCATTCTATCGTTTCTACGTAATCATACATGCATGATTTTAGGGTTTCATCAAAAATTTTGTTTTACATCCACTGCGCAAACCCTAGATCCGATCTCGTAGGAATAGTATTCGCTCTAGAGATCCCAGGAAACCCCAACAGTAAGATCACGAACAAACTCTATTCGAGATAGGTAGTCATAGTGTCTTGCTAGAGACCGCCTATGACTTGTATATCCGAAATAGAGATTTCAGGTTATACTGTTGTATCGAATGAATCTACAAGTTCACACACGCAGGGAAGGACAAATGCACGAGAAAACGATGAAAAACCGAGACGAAAGGGTCCAGACCTGACGAACCAGAAGGGCCAGACCCGACGGTTCGTCCGGTCCAGACCGACGGTCCAGAGCGTGGTCTGTCCATTCCAGAAGGTCTGGAACGGACGGTCCACGGGAGGCAGACCGTCCGTTCTGGCATGCTGGAACGGACGGTCCACGTGCAAATCTGGACCGTCCGTTCCGGCCTTCGGATTTTTCGAAAATTAAATCAAAATTAGGATTAAATCACTTTATAAGAAGAAGATTAAAACCCTAATAAGGGGAGCCGACTTTTGGAAACTTCTACAGACTTTTGGATGATCCAAAAAGGTCTAAGAAGTGATTGAAGTCTAGTTTTCTCGAAGCACATTACCGAATAACAGATTCGGGTCCTAGCAGACAAGTTCCAATCGTTGGAATCCATCCCAAGGTGTGGATACGTGTAGAGGACGAGGTAATCTTCCTCCCTTTCGTGGTCGGACGAACACATCAATTGATACAGGTCCCGTATCGATTGAAGTAATCGTTCTAACGTTTCTACGATTCATACATGCATGGTTCTAGGGTTTCATATAAATTTTTGTTTTACATCCGCTGCGCAAACCCTAGAATCGACCTCTTAGGAATAGAACCACAGTTCATTATCTTTCTTCGTTCTGATAGTTCGATTGATGAGTGCTACCGTTAAACTCAGCTTCAATGTTTGCTTTTTCTTTCATGTGAAAGATATGCCTTATTGCGATCGTTGTGTAAAAAATTCAAGCTTTTCAACAGTCATATGCTTTTCTAAAAAATCCACAGCTTCTATATGGAAACACTTTGATGATACTGATGACATCGGTTTTTGACGTTATTTTGATGTGGTTTTAGCTGCATTTCACCTTTCTTTTCCGTATATATTTAGTATTTAGACTACATTTTAGGCATGAATACTGTTTTCTTCGTTCTTTGATGTTCTTTCAGGAATATTTGCGTATTTAGACGAAAATGGAGCTAAAACGGTGATTTCAGAGCTTAAATGGACCAAGTGGACGATCAAGGACATGCTAAAGAGGGTCGCGGACTAGTCACGGGCGAGAAACGGACTTGGAAATGGAGCAGGAAGAATATCGATGTTAAGAACATCGATATCGACGTTATACAACCTCGATATCGACGATTCTTTACATCGATATCGATATTCCATAACATCGATATCGACGTTCCAGAACATAGAGATCTCCACACTTTGGGAGAATATTGATGTTGAACAACATCGATATCGATGTTCCCAACATCGATATTTCGAAGAATCTATAAAAATAATCGTACAGAACACAGAGAAGGGTTCGCACATTTCATGTTTCACGACAGTTTTCAACCGTACTTCATTCCTGTGATGTTTCGGGAGCATTTGGAGCTAGAGGATTGCTACATTTCGGAGTTTAGAGATTGATTCTACATTCTATAAGTCTCCTTTCTCTATGTCTTCTGAAATGTTGTATAAATCTGTTGTAGTTTCGTTTTCTCTCATGGATCGTAAGTAGTTTACTTGCTTTAGGCTAGGGATTCTAGCCATGTTATGGATTGGTTCATGTTTTTAATATGATTATTGTATGTTTCATTTAGACCTGGTTTTACGAATTGATCTTAATGCTTTCATCAGATTGATCACCTGTATGAATTGAATTTGGTTTAGTTAATTGCAAAGGGATTTGTATTAGTTAAACCGGAATAAGTTCATAAGATAGGTTCAATTATTAATTCTGCATGCATAGGAGGGACTTGATAAGAATTCTTAATTCGAACTAGGAATAATGATAGCGGACGTTAATGCTTCTAATGTGGACCTAGAGATGCGGAAGCTGATAGGAAAGCATTAGTTAGAAAACGATGATCTCTGACCCGGACGCGTTCTAGTTTAAAACCTAGAATTTCTCGAATCTATCAAAACTGCAATTCAATCTAGATCTTTAGAAATCATCCATAGCATTGGTGAACCCCCGAACCTACAGTGTCTTAATTATAGAGTTTTCCAACCAACCAACCTTCGCATAGCTAGAATCACAATCAGCTCCATCACCTCTCGGTCCCTGTGTATGACCCTGGTACTACATCGAATTCGTACCCTTGTGGAATCGGTTTAGTCTAGGTTTTTGTTACTTGACTCAAATCCATTTATCTAGATTTGCACGATCAGATACCTTGACTGATATATTATTCATATTATCAAACTCGTAGTAGAATTTTGTTTTGGAGAGTTTAGTAATCTGCAATAAAAATGAGTATATCCAAATGTACATATCATAATCATTTACTAATATATTCTTTTATCAAACTTCATTATTTTTATCCAGTAAGTTCTAAGTGACTACTTTTTCAAAAAAAAATTGCAATCTTATGTAATATAGTGAGTTTACAATCTACAACAACAATTTTGCAATTTTAATTTTACAGTCTCTTGCTACATCATTTCATTTTCTATCTTCTATTATTTTCTACCTTCTATGTGGAACAACCAAACCCTAAAAATAAAAATAAAAACTTTAACCCAAAAAATTCACACATCAAAACCCTAATCCTAAAATTATACATATCTGTAACAGGTTGGGGAATAGTTACAATTTTTTCAGAAGAAGAACTCGTTCTCATCGATCTCCTAGGCTCTTTTCTTTTTGTCAGATTGGAAAAAGAAGTTTCATCACCATTCGAAGCCACTGCTGACGAAGAATCTTCCTCACTGGATAACGAACTTCTCCCCATTTTCTGGGTCTTCTTCTGATCGTCACTGATTTTGGACTTATCTTCGATTTCTATCCTTTCTCACTTGCACAATCGACAGACGAATGTGAAAAACTGGAAGCAAATGAGCCCTAATTTTTTTTTCTAGATATATCGCGGGGAAAACTAGCATATGTCTATGTACTTGTTTTCCCACATGTTCATATTCATTAAGGGTAAACAAGTCTTTTCCACTTTAAAGAGGGATAAGATAAACTTTAAATAATGTGTTCTAGTTTAGGTGTGTATCGGCGAAATAATTATGACAGAAACTGTGTATTTTCGATGAAAGTGGTAAATTTTTATCTTGGACAAACACAAAACTAGAACTATAAAACTAATCGGATCAAATGACTACAAGTCACCGAAAACAACCATGAATATCACACCCAACCGAAAAGTATATCAATGATAAATCGATCTTCCGACAGGCCTCTACGGCATGAAACTGAAATCTCCACGACTCATATAAAATCTCCACGACTTGAAACAAAGCCTCTACGGTTCGAAGAAAGTCTCTCCACTACATGAATTGAGCCTCCACGGCTTGAGAGAACGTACGTCTCCACGGCATAAAATGAGCATCCATGGCTCGAAAAATGCCTCCACGGCAAGAAATGAGCCTCCACGGTCGAGAAAAATATACGACCATTAAAGATCGAAGAATCACGATCGGAATGGATATCGATCAAAGGAAACAGAGAAACAAAGTAAACTTGTTGGAAATCTATCCAAACCAGAAATCATACTAAAGAACCAGCGGCAACCGATGAGAAGAAGATGTCTACGCAGAGACGGCAAAGACGTCAATGCCAAAGTTGATGATGGAGCATGAAAGATCGTGCAACAAAGAGGCAGAAACAACCCATGATAATACCACTTCGAATCTGAAACATGATCAACGGCAGAACCGTAGAAAATAGTGGCATAGAGTGGTAACAAAGCTAAAACAAAGGCGAAGAAAGTGGAAATGATGAAAAAGAAAGAAGAAACAAAAAATATTGAAACTGATTTAGGTATTTTTCTCACAGAAATTTTGTCGAACGTGATATGTATCAACATTCATTACGGATGAATCATAGCATTTGTCTTCGCAAGACATCGAATTTGATATCTTTAAATGAGCGAGAGAGTATAACTTGTATCCCTTACACAACTACATAATTATATCTAACAAATATTGTTATTTATTTATTTTCTATAGTTTTATATACTTGTATATATAAATATACATTTGTTTCTAATGTCTTATATTTAATTTTGTTGCTCATTTGTAATTTATAATTTTTATTTTTAATTAAAAATAAAATATAAACATATAACATTAAATGTATCTAGTGTTTAAAAACTAATTCTTCATCGTATATAAAATTTTTATAAAGGAATTTTTTGAAAGTTATAATAAATTTGGTTTTGTTGCCCAATCGGAGTAGGCCAACGATTGTAGGTGGTTGAGAAGGTGTTGTTTTTGTCTCGGGTCCTGTGTCGAACGATCGTCGGAGAGGAATGATACAATTTAATTGTAGTAAGACCTCAATATGTCAAATAATCATCGCATTTTTCAATACAATAATTTAATTTAATAACTTTTTCAGTCTAAATTTACATAGTTAAAAATTGATGGTATTTTAGATTTGAATCTTTATCATTTTTTATCAAATAACACATTCATTTTTTTTATTAAAATTGTAAAGCTATTTTGTTTGATTAATATTTTTATGATAGTCCAATTAAAATTATGATATTTTATTATCATATTTTAATATTTATATTTTGAAATAAAAATTATAAAAATAAAAAATTTGAATCTTTTAAATATATATATGTGAATTTTTTGGATGAAAAATTAAAACTATATTACAAATTATAGTAACATATTTATAATTATATTACATAAAGTAAAATATAAAAAAAAATAGTTTCATATATTATATCATATATGAACAAAGATTTGACGTGTTAACAATATGTCTGTTGTATTTCTTTTTCCTAACTTCACGTGAGTTTCCTTTGTGCGCCTTAATTCGTGAAGGATAGATGTATGTTTTCCTCTTTAGGAAAGGGCAAAATTGACATTTATTAAATTGCTATGATTTTTTGGTGCATAGATGCAACTCAAATAGTGCATTTTTGTGAATTTTTCGTTACTTGTTTTAGTTATATTGCTACCGTATGAAAACCTAAAACGCACAGTTTCAATGATTCAAGAGCCGTTTAAATTGTCTAGGCTCGGTTAATTTTTCTTTTCTCATCATGATGGCATAATAAATAAATTTCGGTCTCAACCCAAAATATATAAGAGTATTTAAGAATATATATATATATATTAAAATATTATAAACTTTCTTAAACATAATATATAAGATTGTGTATTCAATAAATTAAATACATATAGAAAATATAAATAATGAATTAAATCAAGCTAAAAAAATTAATACTCTCTAAATGATAATGGATAATAACAAATATTTTAATGATAAATCAAAATTTTACTTTTTTAAATACTAATTTTTAATATAATAAAAAAATGATATTACAAAAATTTATAAAAAATTGTTTGTGGTATTAAACCATAAAAGAATAATAACTATCATATTCAAATAAATATTAATTATTTTTTATAGTAAATATAAATAAAAATCCTATAATTTTGGTACTCAACTTAATTTTGTTACATTTAATAAAATTTATTTGGTTTAAAAATTAGTTAATTATAAAAATAAATTAACCGTCATTTATGAAACCCTTTAAATCATGGTGTACACAGTTTTTTTTAAGTTAAAAGTGAATTTTATATATAAAGTAGATAAAAGAAAAATTACAAAGTCTCAATGATTTGAGAATCTACATTGCTAATTAATTAGAGACAAACACAAAAAAAAATCCACACTTTACAACTTACTTAAATTAAATGTCACACTTTAAATTTCTTAATTAAAATTCTAAACTATGAAACCTAAGAAACAAAACCTATAAATGGTGCAAATCAAATGGACCGTGAAAAATCTATTTTTTTTATTTAGTTTCTATTTATTTAATTTCCAAATCTTAAAAATCTACTACCATTCTCTAGGTAATTGAAAACCCTAAATTCACTTTTATTTCTTTTACATCACATTTGATAGAGGCATTTTTTTTAATGGCAATATTTCACTTTTCTTATCAATTGGTTTATCAAGTTATGGTGTATTTATTTTTATGGAGAATATTTGCTTTGATTATATTTCAGCTTTATATAATTTTGTAAGTATATTTTTTTATTGAGTCATCTTTAATTGTTGTAATATTATCGTGTTTATGTTCATATATAAACAATATTTTTTGTGTATAATTTTTTTACATAATTAAAAGTAATTTATTTTGGTAATGAAAACTAATAAAATACCTATAAATTCGAATTGTTAATTCAAATCGATCAACCTATAATTAATTTATGTTGAATCATAATAAATAACTTTGATATTTATTAAGAAAAATTATTTACCTAGATAATAATTCTTTAAAGATTAATTGATGTAGAAGCATCTCTTTGATCGCAATTAATAAGATTTAATATATATATATATATATAATAGAAAGTGTTTGTGTGTTTTTTTATTGTTTTTACCGTTTTGTGTATGGTATTTTTTGCCTAATTTTTATAGTTTAGAATTTTAAATAAGAAATTTAAAATGTGATATTTAATTTTAGTAAATTGTAAAGTTTGAGGATTTTTTAAGCTAAAAGTGAATCTATATATATAAAAGTACAGTAGAATCATATGAGAGTGACACGTGTCATATTTACAAGAAATTAATGCAAATGGTCTACTAATTTATAACGTGTAAATCTTTGAAACGTGGTGTTCTCAACTTTTATTAATGCATATTAAATTTAGTCAATAGATAGTGCTCCTTTCATTGAAAAAGAATGAGTTCAATTAATAAACTCTAAACTATAAATGGTGCTTATGTGCTCTAAACGTTCGTATCAGCAATACAACTATCAACCGATTATATATTTTGGTGTTGGAAAGTACTTGAAATCAAAGGTCTACTCCTACAAGTTCAGGTTTGCAATCCGATTTTAATTTGTTCTGTGATTTTTCTTTTGATTCTATATTTTTTTTTGTTTTTCCAGTATTTTGATTGTGTATTTCGTTTTTGATAAGGGGTCAACATTAATCTTTGGTAACTATTACATCCGTGATAGTTTTATAGATATAGAGTTTTCCCTGTCTTACATATGAATTCAAGAATTCAAGAGATCTTTTGAAAATTCAAAACTGAATTTGAATTTCATGTTTTACAGTAAATTTAGGAAAATGTTGAAAATGAAACTGAATTATCATATATACGTAATCAAGAAAAACTTTTTTAAAATGTCGTAAATTAATAATCATTTTTTAGCAATAAGTTCTTAAGAAATTCTGCACAAAAAAACCATAATATACCAATCGAAAGATTTATTTGAATAAAGATTTATTTGAATAATGTGATATGGAAGTTTCAAAATTCTGAAAAATAGCTTCATATGCTATTTAAAACTCATGGTAT
>NW_010967021.1:0-741 GCF_000463585.1 Tarenaya hassleriana
TTGCTTAGGCTCTTTTTGTAGTTGGTAACAAACCTGTCCAACTCCCAAAGAGTCTCCGGATCAACACTGTCAATATCAACTTCGATTTCCTCATCCCGTAACTTCACCGCAGTATTCCTCTTCTTAACAATTTGCACAATCGCATCAAGTTTATCTGTGGGCAAATTCTGCAAGTTAGCACTAAGCTTCTGCTTCTCCTCAAATGTCATATCTCTCTTATTCGGCTCATTAGCCTTGGGCTTTTTCAGAGCAGGTGTCCTGCCAGAAGGCGTCGTACTGGCTGGTTTTGGCTGCATCTCAACAGGGCGACTACTCCAATCCGATCTATCCATCAAATTCTTCACATTAATAGGGGGTGGTGGCATTGCAGGAGCCAATCTTGATGTAGGGGTTGCAAGATTCACCTTGTAATACTCTGCCTCTATCACAGCCCATTTGTCCTCAAATATCATTGATAATTGTTCTGCCATGGCATGGACATCTTGCCCTTTCGGGTTGTAGGTCATAGCATTTTGAAAAGTAAGTCTCACATCCTCCGCAAATTCTCCGGGTGACTTGTACCAATTCTTTGTTAACCTGGACTTGACAGTTCCCAAATCCATCGGATATTTAATAATGGTGAAGTAATCATGCAAACCAAGACCCTTCACATCAACAGGGGCATTAAACACCCAACCATACTTGTGCTTCATCAGTCTTTCAAGTAGAGCACTGCAAGCCTTGAAAACTTTAGAACCTGGT
>NW_010967022.1:0-741 GCF_000463585.1 Tarenaya hassleriana
CCGAACCCTGTAGGAGGAGCTTTGTAAGAGAGGGAACCGAGGAGCATGTTTAGGTTAGTCTAGTACGGACTCTTCGTCGTGAAGGTTCCCTCTATGTCGGAACATACATGGAAGAGAAACGCATTGCTTTGGGAGCTCGAAACGCTGCGTACAAGGAGAATCACTGCCATGCAATGGAGCAAAACTGAATTTTTTGAAGACATTATATTTGCTATTCTGTCTCTTTTTTTTCTTTTTTCTTTTAATTTTCAAATGGGAATTTTGTGAAGGGAGTGTTGGAGAGGAGATGTTTATATAGTGATGGAGAGGGATCCGAATTTTGGGTTTTTTTTTATAAAAAAAAAATCATAAAAAGTTTGAAAACTTCGTGTCTGGATTGATTGGAAATCTTCAAATATGGGTTGCTTTGGAAGGCTCCATTGTTGTGAAAAAATTAATTTAGCTGATCAGATTGTTTATTATGTTATAGTCCTAAACGCACCATATAATATGATAATTTTTCTTTTTAAATTTTTTTTTAATTCTATATATACATATTAAAGAGTATATTTGATTGGTTCCTTAAGCTTCTAGAGAATATGCGTTAGGTTTAAATGGTTGGGAACGAATAAGTCCAATATATGATATATTGGGACATGATTTGCGGCGCCGTCGACCGATGAATAAGTCAACGGTCAAATGTTTGACCGAGTGATGCTACTGAAAGGCACAGGAGACGGTGCCCAGGTCACCATTAATAAT
>NW_010967023.1:0-740 GCF_000463585.1 Tarenaya hassleriana
ATAATGAAAATGTAAATCGTAAAATATAATAAGAAAAAAATAATTAAAAGCAAAATTTTCTTGGCCAATCAATCGTTTACGAGTTCTTGCCAACTTGCCTCAAAGCACAAAATGGCCCTTCGTATTTACTGACCGTTGGGGACACTTTTTTAAACGGTGTCGTTTTAGGTCCAATGTGCGCGCGCGCATTAAATTCGGCTTCCCTATTGGTCAGTGGTCGTCCACTCACGGGGTCCACTAATTAGTTACATTATCGTTTCTTTTACGGAATACTCGGCATTTTATTTGTATATATTTATAAAATTTCAGCACAAATATAATTGTTTTTCCTTATATGGAATATTTTCGGTCCGGTTTTATGTTTTATAACCATAAAACTATAATCTTATGGATTCATTAAAAAATGAAACTCCTAAAAAATAGAATTTAAAATGGCTGTTTTCATGCTTTTTGGGTCGTTTTCATGTATTAATGGAAGGAAAATAATTGATAAAAAAAAAGCGACTTAGAAAAATAAAACAAAAGAGAAATTCTTTAACTATTATATTTTCCCCCCAACTGTTCCTCAGTTGTATAAAAGGACAAGAATCCTTTGGTGATCTCAGTTGTATAAATCACGGAAATGGCCGGGAAATCGGGTTCGTTCCCACAGAGTTTCGTGGAACCCAGCAGAGAGAGGCTTCTCCCGCGAAAAGGGTTCTCCGATTTCGGCTTCAATGACTCCGTCGGAGTCTCCACCG
>NW_010967024.1:0-740 GCF_000463585.1 Tarenaya hassleriana
CCAACCGCAGGCACCAGACCAAAGCGATGAAAAGTCCCCGTCCGGTGTCGAAGGAGAATTGAATCAGAAGGAGTTAATCCGGCGTATGTATCCGACTTGAGAAAGAAATCCATCTCTTCCTCAAAGAGAGATGCCGGAAACTCGGTCTTAGAAAGGGAATAACTTCAATGTCTTCTTGCTAATACCGGAGTATGGTATGTAAACCCTTGGGAATACTTGGTAATATCGGTCTCTATCCTCTCCGCTTTGATGCTTTCGAGCTTACAGAAGATACCCTCCTCGATAGGTCGTACTTCCTCTGAGTTCTATGAGAGTGAACAAAGTGCTGCGAGGGCGAGTTTACTGATTCTTTATTAAGTATAAGTAGTAGTTTAAATCCGTGGGGTTACGGTCCATCTTTCTTAATTTATCTTTCTTGGACGAGAGCCATATTAAGTTAAAAGCAAAAGAAAATAAATCAGTTTCAGAATAAGCGAATAAGAATTTTGATTGATTACAGACATCGAATAGACAATCTTTTAGACTATTTTGAAACTAAACTAGATAATTGAATCAGTAGAAAGGAAGAAGAAATGCACCGGTTTCTAATTGAAGAAGAGCAGAAAAAAGGATATGACACTCTTGAAGTAAGTTCTGTCGTCCTACTCGTTCTCTTGTGGGTATGACGAGCGGCTGCGGGGAACTCCGCGAGGGCGATAGGCCCACAGTACCTGGTTATGGAATAGAGCTCTGGAGTTCAT
>NW_010967025.1:0-740 GCF_000463585.1 Tarenaya hassleriana
ACCTTATCGACAATTGGGAAGACACCTGGTAAGACTATAGTTAGCTGTCATGTCTTTGATATCTGAAGAAACGGATTATATGGCTCGTAGGTCACTGAAATATATGTGTCCAATCATTTGCAGGTTAAGACTTCCCTTCAGGTGTTGACACTACAACGAGAGACTGATAAGGTATAGAACCAAATTTTGTCATGGAACTTTATTTATTACTACTTATCATATTCTCTTTTTTATCTTTTGCCCTGTATATGCATTTCCTTCGTTGAATCTAGAAGGGAGTTCAATTTTTATTTCTGGAGAATGAATAAAATTCAACCTAAATCTTATTATGATGCAATATTTTGGGTGGTTAAGTCACCCATGAATAGCTCTTATGAACCTGTATCTGTTCTCTGTTTAAAATTATTCTTTGTTCAGGTCATGGTGAAAAGGCAGAGAACAGCTTTCCCACCAAATTTTGTACATTCTCTTGATGGTTCTCACATGATGATGACTGCAGTTGCCTGCAAACAGGCAGGCTTGAGTTTTGCAGGTCTTCTTCTGCTTTTCTGTGTGAGTTTCCTTGCTGTCCGGTCTGATCTAGTTGATTTTCTTACCATCCATACCGATGTCTTATTGCAGGGGTGCATGATTCATACTGGACGCACGCATGTGACGTCGAAGAAATGAACAGAATACTCAGGGAAAAGTTTGTAGAACTCTACGGGGAGCCAATCTTGGAAAATGTGAAGAACCCTTGT
>NW_010967026.1:0-3018 GCF_000463585.1 Tarenaya hassleriana
ATTGCATGCACAACACGAATCAAACATCAATTTCGCACAAAATCACTCAAAACCCAAAACCCCATGTCTAACAGACTTCCGAATTAAACTCGAATTCACTCACCTCGGGTTAAGCCCGTGCTATGGGTGTTGAATGGGAAGCTTGGGGATGCTCCTCTGAGTCTGCAGAAACCAACTCGAGCGTAATTGCCTCGGATTTGAGAGAGAATTCGGAGTTTGAATGGTGAAGAACAAATGAGAGAGAAAGGGGTTAATTTAAGCTCGGATTAGGCGATTTCCGACAGAAATCCGGACCCAGGAGAAACCTAATCACGCGTTAGGGTCAAAAGATTGAGTTTGCTGGTCGGATTAGTGCGCAGGGGTCATTTTCAGGTCGGCCCGGACGAAAACCGCGACTGTGGTCGTTGCCGACAGTTTGGTCTGTCAGTTCTATGGTTTGGAACGGACGTTCCGGACTGCGCGAGCGGTCCGTCCGTTCTGGACAACCCAGAACGGACGTTCTACTTTTTTTTTTTTAAATCTGGGTTGTTACAATCTACCCCCCTTAAAGTGAATTCGTCCTCGAATTCGAACGAACTTAAGTTGAAAGTTACGTACCAAATAAGTGGGGGTAATGATCGCGCATCTCCTAAGACGAAGCAGTTGCGGAATAAGGAGATTCCCTTAGTCAAAGTCTTGTGGCGGAGTCAAGGAGTCTCTGACATGACTTGGGAACCGGAGAAGGAGATGCGCGATCATTACCCCCACTTATTTGGTACGTAACTTTCAACTTAAGTTCGTTCGAATTCGAGGACGAATTCACTTTAAGGGGGGTAGATTGAGCTTTCCCGTTTTACCGAACCTTGCATGTCCTCGAATCGCCTGTACTCGTAGGAATACTTGATCGCCCACTTCAAGTTGGGTATCCCGTCTCCTTTTATCAGCATAAGACTTCTGGCGATCTTGAGCGACTTTCAGATTAACCTTGATCTTTCTGATAACCTCAGTCGTCTCCTCCACTATTTCAGGCCCAAAGGTTCGTCGCTCTCCGATTTCTGTCCAACAAAGTGGTGTCTTACAAGGCCGCCCATACAGTGCCTCGTAAGGTGGCATCCCGATGCTAGCATGATAACTATTGTTGTACGCAAATTCGCACAACATCAGGTGCCGATCCCACGGAATTCCCCAATCCAATATGCACGCTCTCAACATATCCTCGAGCGTTTGGATAGTTCGTTCTGACTGTCCGTCTGTCTGTGGATGATATGCTGTACTCATCTTCAGCTTCGTCCCCAATGCATCCTGTATAGCGTTCCACAGTCTTGAAGTAAAGCGAGGATCTCTGTCAGAGATAATCTCACTCGGCACTCCATGTAATCGGACGATCTCATCCACATAGATCTCTGCCAACCTCTCAACTGTGTACTCTTGTCGGATCGGTATAAAATGTGCCGATTTGGTCAATCGGTCCACAACCACCCAAATAGCGTTCTTCTTTGTCAAAGTCGTTGGCAATCCAACCACGAAATCCATCGCTATAGAGTCCCACTTCCACTCCGGAATCTCTAATGGTTGTAACTTTCCTCCAGGCATCTGTCGTTCAGCCTTCACTTGCTGACACGTCAGACATCGCGCAACAAAATCTGCGACATCCCTCTTGATGCCGGGCCAAGTGTACCACAGTCGTAGACCTCGATACATCTTGCTAGCTCCTGGATGGATCGCTAATCTGGACTGATGAGCTTCTTGCAAGATCTTCCGTCTCAGCTCGCTGTTATCTGGTACACAAAGCCGGTTATGCAATCTCAATGCCTGTGCGTCATCCAACTCGTACCCTTTCTCGCGATATCGTTCAATCTCCTGTATGTACTTCAAAAGTTGAAGGTCGTTGCGCTGTTTTTTTAAATCTGGGTTGTTACAAAATGTATTAGGATTTTGTTTACGTTAGTAATATTATCTCCACAATTTTAACATGCTATACAAATAAAAGAAAACAAATAGTGCAGAATAAAATAAAATAAGATTTTTTAGAATTTAATTCTAATAACTCGCATGGATTCTGGAGAGATATATCACAAGCTTATACAGAAATCATAAAATTGACCACACCTTTTAACAAAAAAAAGCATATAGTTAACATTTAGCGTGGAATATAACGAATATTGAAAAATAATTTAATGTTATTGGGTGAAATTTGTCTATAATATCATATAAAACCTAATTTTTACATAATGTAGGGCAAATGCATTTAAAACTATAAAAAAAATATCATGCAAAACTGATATTTATCAATTAACAACAGGAATAACCTAGATTCGAGTTAAAATCTGTAAAATGTTATTGGGTGAAATAAAAAATATTCTCTATTTTTCGACTTGACATAATATTAGAATTATGAAAAATGTTGTCGTTGAACAAATGACTACTAGAATTATCAAAAACAAAAAACCAAAAACAAATGACTATTTTGATTTCGAAGAAGAGAGGATATCATCTATACGAAGAATTAAGAATTACTAATTAACAGTTTGATCTAAAAAAATATATAAGTACTATAAATTATTGGGATAATCCCATATTCCCCCACAAATTTTCGAAAAAGTTCCAATTTCCTACACCAATTTTTAATTTGACAAAAAACTACACCGGATTTCAAATATTTCCAAATTCCTACACAAAATCTTAAAATGTGTTGCAATTTCCTCCATATCCGTAAACGACGTTATGTTCCGTCAATTTTAATGCTGACGTGGCATGCCACGTCATACAAATTTCGTCAAATTAGCACATTTCGCCACATCATCCAGCCACATCAGAAAATAAATAAAAAAATAAAATAAAAATAAAAAATTTCTAAAATTTTTTTAAAAACTAATAAAATAAAATAAAAAATACAGAATTTCAAATTTTATTTTTTAAAAATAAAATAAAAAATTACATATACATATATATACACTTTTATATCTATACACAATTATATACATATACATATATACATATATACATCTACATACATAATTATATACATATATATATATA
>NW_010967026.1:3251-3738 GCF_000463585.1 Tarenaya hassleriana
TATATATACATATTCATATGCATATATATACATATATATATACATTTATACATACATATATACATATGTGTTCTCTTTTATATGGGGCATTATCAAAAATACCCTTAAAATGATACTTGTACTTCATGGAGTACCCTTCTCCCAGAAAAAAAAAACACCCCTTCACATATACCCTTCCCATATATACAATTTCCATTATACCCTTATATTATAAAACAAATAAAATAAAAATAATAATTTCTCTCCTAAAAAACAGTGTCGATTTCTCTCTCTTCGTTATCAGTCTTCATTCTCTCTCCTCCGGCATTTGCGTTCTCTCTCTCCTCCGTTTGCTCTCTCCCTCCGTTTGCTCACTCTCTCTCTTCCAATTTGAACTCTGTCTCCGCCACCGCCGATTTGCTCTCTCTCTCTTCCAATTTGGTTGCTCTCTCCCCATCGATTTGCTCTCTCTCTCTTCCGATTTGGTTGCTCTCTCTCCATCGATTTG
>NW_010967026.1:3822-5222 GCF_000463585.1 Tarenaya hassleriana
CTCTCTCTCTTCCGCTTTGGTCTCTTTGTCCTCACATTTGCTTCATTTATCTGATTTGCTTGCTATATCTTCGATAATTTGCGAAATTGCTTCAAATCTCGTGGAAATAGGTAAGTTTCGACTTAAATACTGTTATTCTGTGGGTTTTTTCTTGTTTTTGAGTTGTTTACTGTGTTTTGTGGGGGGGGGAAATCGAGTCACATGAGACATTTGGATATATGAGGCATATGAGTTAACTGTTCACTATCCGAAATATCTATAATTTCTATCACATTACTCCCAACTCTACTCTTAAAACCAGGGCTCTGTAACACACAATCATCAAAATCCACCTCACATCGATTCTCATCGCCTCTAACAACGCTTCCATAAGCAGGTATTATAGCTTCAGCCTCGACATCTTTTTCACATTCTGTTTTGACACATACATGTACTTTCTCCACATACTTAAAACCAGGGCTCTGTAACACACAATCATCAAAATCCACCTCACATCGATTCTCATCGCCTCTAACAACGCTTCCATAAGCAGGTATTATAGCTTCATCCTCGACATCTTTTTCACATTCTGTTTTGACACATACATGTACTTTCTCCACATAAAGCATGCCTCTCATTCCACTTATTCTGTCCAGGAGATAAATGTGAACATGCTTGTCATTCAAAAGGTATGTGGGCTTTCTGTTTTCTTTTACATTCGGTAAATAGCTTAGTTTGATCTTCGTTTTATCTTTGTCTATTGCCATCTCAGAATATAACTCTTCAACAAGTTGCTCATATGTTACCTCAATTGGGTAAATTTTTTTTTACAGGTATAATGGATGTAATGGAGAGAACTACAATTATTTATTTTCTCTGTGGAGGAGAATGAATTGTGAATAAGAACGGAGAATACGAATGGAACGGGAGAGTTATGGACAACCAAAGATTGTTGTTCTTTTGTTCTCCAATTGAGGTAACGTATGAGCAACTTGTTGAAGAGTTATATTCTGAGATGGCAATAGACAAAGATAAAACGAAGATCAAACTAAGCTATTTACCGAATGTAAAAGAAAACAGAAAGCCCACATACCTTTTGAATGACAAGCATGTTCACATTTATCTCCTGGACAGAATAAGTGGAATGAGAGGCATGCTTTATGTGGAGAAAGTACATGTATGTGTCAAAACAGAATGTGAAAAAGATATCGAGGATGAAGCTATAATACCTGCTTATGGAAGCGTTGTTAGAGGCGATGAGAATCGATGTGAGGTGGATAAAAGGGTGCAACACTAGGTCGGTTTAATTATACAACTGTGAAGTCTGATAAGAAGTTATGGAAAGTAAGATGCAGGTTTGCAAGATCGGGTTGTAAGTGGAAATTGCGCGTGGCAATGATCCAAAAGTCCAAACGTTTTAG
>NW_010967026.1:7834-8797 GCF_000463585.1 Tarenaya hassleriana
TTATACGATGTTTTACAATGATAATATGGTATATGCAAGTTAAATTCGAAAGTGGACGTGTTTTTTTCACGGATCTTTTCCAAGTAAAAGTAAAATCCAAAAATACGAAAGAGTTTACAAAAACTGAGTTTACAAACTACGAAAGAGTTCACAATAAATAACGGGTCAGTTCACAATTTTACCATTACACAATATATCGATAGCCAATTTTTCACGGATCAGTGGTATGGTCCCATCGCATATCAACGTGAATTCTGCTCCCTTGTTCAACATTATTCCCTCCACGTATTTTGCAGCATAGACACCGGAATCAGAACCGGTTGCATTTTCATGAAGCCCAATCTTGTACTGAACCTCGAGACAATCTCCTTTTTTGAACAATTTCGTCTTAGCAAGGACGTATGCATGCGGTATGAGATGAGCTAACTTCTGAACAACCTTATCCACATTCTCCCGCAGTCTCGGCTGGCAGTTGTATACTTTAAGTACTTTGTCCCTGATATGCACTTTAAGGGCAACCCTATGATAGGGAATCTTGGGGTCTACGGGTGAAGGGATGTTCACAACAGTTAGAAGAACGTCATATTTCTGCAACGGCTTACGTACACCTCTAACTGAACGTTTTCCGGAGAAGTATTTCTCAAGATAACCCAGCTTGGACAGGTCCCCACTCTCTTCCCACCGCATGATGGTCTCCGAGAAGTATAGATCACATATGCAACAGTTAGAGATCACAGTTTTACTGGAGTACTTCGGATAGTTGCACCGAAATGCACACATTGCCTCTTCTATATGCTGTCAAAGAAAAACAAAAACATGTTAGAGATGACCTGTGTGACCCGTAACCTATTTAATGGGGCCTTACCTCATCTGTGAGCCATTTTCCGCCCTCCAAAATAGTTTCAAAAAACTTTGAATCTCTAGTTGCATTCAAATGAGACTTCCATAGCCTTTTCTCTCGGG
>NW_010967026.1:8953-19065 GCF_000463585.1 Tarenaya hassleriana
CCCTTGTCTTTGTTTTCTTTTCAAAGGAAATCTGAGTGGTGAAGTTTCAGAGCTAGAGTTACCTTCTGCTTGAGGGACTTCCTTTGGGGTTTCAGATGGGACTGCTTGAGGGACTTCCTTTGGGGTTTCAGAAGGGGCTATAACATCCTCGCCTTCTATTGGGGTTTCTGAAGGTTTTGGGAGATTCAAATCAACAATCCCAGCCTCTAAACCCTCCTCACAAGTTTGAGGGAGATCCACATCAACATTCTCACCCTTAGAACCCTCGTCACAAGCTTGAAGCAGATCCACATCAGCATTCCCACCCTTAGAACCCTCGTCACAAGCTTGAGGGATATCCACATCAGCATTGTCAGCCTTAGAACCCTGCTCAGAAGCTTGGGGGAGATCCACATCATCATTCGCAGCCTTGTCACCTTCCTCAACAGCTTCACGGAGATCCACATCAACATTCCCAGTTTGAGGGACATCCATAAAAACATCCGCTCCTCCAGCATGGTCTTTAGAAGTTGCAGTGTCCCCCCACATTTCATCATTCCTAGGTTGCACTCTATACGAATAGTTCACAGAGAAATGACCAGACTGTTTCAGAATATCTTTCACACAACCAATTAACCTCGTCTCAGATGCTTGGATCGCTTGACCCATGTGATCAATGATCCTGGCCTCGGATGCTTTGATCTCCTTCTTAATGAACTTCTCTAATGCATCCACTCTTGAAACTGTCGATCCTCGCATTCTTGGAGGTTCACCCTCAACCCGAGTCTCTTCTTCTTGATTTTCTTCTTGTTCTTCTTCTACTTCTTCATCATCATCTTCTTCAACTATCTTAGCTTTTCCCTTTTTCAAAGAACCTCTGCATCTGGCATCAAGCTCACGGATGCTATCCCAACAGATGCTTTGCGGATTCAACTGCAAATGTTGCATCCATACACTGATCTTTGGATCACTACTTCCCTTTTAATCCTCCAGATCATACAGAAGTGCTTCTTCATCCTTTTCCACCAGTAGAATACTTTTAATACCCTGAAATAAAAAAAATTGTTACTTTTGACCCGTGTGATCCATGTGACCCGTGACCCGTGACCCGTACCTGTGATTCAATTCCAATCTTTTTCATTACAGCAGGGAAGGTCCATCTAAGCCCGGGTTTGATTACCCTCTTGCACATTCTAGGACAGCTTGGGTCTGCACCTGAAACATGACTTCCTTTGGGGTTTCAGATGGGACTGCTTGAGGGACTTCCTTTGGGGTTTCAGATGGGACTGCTTGAGGGACTTCCTTTGGGGTTTCAGATGGGACTGCTTGAGGGACTTCCTTTGGGGTTTCAGATGGGACTGCTTGAGGGACTTCCTTTGGGGTTTCAGAAGGGGCTATGTCATCCTCGCCTTCTATTGGGGTTTCAGAAGGTTTTGGGAGATTCAGAAGGTTTTGGAAGTGTATCGACCCCACGGAAATCGTTCATAGAAACGTAAATCATCAACCATGTCGAACAAATCATGGCTGATTTGTTCGGATGACAGGGCATGATCCAAGATTCCGGCCATCAAGCATACAATAGCCAATCTCTTACGATCTGCTGCCCTCTGGGGTGACATATATCTCAATTTCTCCACCACATCATTCAAACAAACCTTCTTACGTCCGAAAGTCTTTTTCCTGAACTCACTCTTTTTGAAGCTCTCCCATTCTTCTGGATATTTTCCACACTTCAAGCCACATATAAGTGCATGCTTAATGATTGAGTACCTCACGGGCACACCATTGAGCACGAACCACAATTCCTTCTCGTCTTTCCCTTTAACAGAGCGGTTAATGAGAACTCCCGCAGGCGCCATCTTTAACTGGGGATCCCATTAATGATTGAGTACCTCACGGGCACACCATTGAGCACGAACCACAATTCCTTCTCGTCTTTCCCTTTAACAGAGCGGTTAATGAGAACTCCCGCAGGCGCCATCTTTAACTGGGGATCCCATTGCGCGTGGAATAGATGTTGGAACTGTGATTCTTTCTCGAAGTACGTCCATTCATCCTGTGTCAGTACTTCTTTAAGTGTCTTCAGTGTCTCATACGGATAACACTTCGTATTGATCTTCGAAGAAAACTGAATGTCTTCGAATTTGTAGACAAATGGAAGCTGCAAAATAAAATAATTGTTCGTCATTGTGATCTTTGTGACCTGGGACCTGGGATTCGTGGCTCATGTGACCTATGTGACCTGTGACCCATGTGACCCGTGATCCATGTGACCCGTGACCCGTGACCCGTGTGACTCGTGTGCGGTGTTGTGTTATATTATACTATTACCATATAAATCTCTGTGACCCATGTGACCTGTGACCCACATGACCTTGCGACTTAGGAAATCATTAAATTTGCCAAGGTATTCCGAAATCTCATATCCACACTCTAACTTTCTATTTCGAATTCCTAAAACCCAAATTATATATTTCAAAACACAAAACCCTAACTTTATTTTCAGAAATCCCAAAACTTTAATTTCAATTTCGAAATCCCTAAACCCTAAATTCCTATTTTGAAATCCCAAATCATCCAACAAGTTTAATGATTTTACTCTAGGATCAGGTCATAGAAGAAAAAAACGGAGAAGAAGATGTAGACAAACCTACCGTTTCTAATGGGAGATCTTTCTCCGACGATGAAGGCGATGAACCGGCCTGAGACGCAGATGAAGACGAAGCAGAAGGCACATGTGTTCTTGGATCCATGGGTGTTTGATTTTTCACACAAATCACTAGAGAGATACCGAAATTGCAAGAAAAATGGGTTCAATTTTCTGAAAATCTCGAAACAGAAATCGCGCAAGAGAGAGAGAGAGTTTTCGAAATGCTGCAAGAGAGAGAGAGAACTGCACGGAGAGAGAGAGGGGACTGCACGGAGAGGGAGTTTACCGAGGAAGAGAGAGAGCGTTTTTTTAATTTGAATAAGTTGGGTATTTTTTAATCAAAAAGTAATGGTCCTTTTGGTCTTTCGTTTTAAATTCAGGGATATATATGTCTTTACTCCATTTCAGATTTTCTTTTTTTTAGATTTATTTTTTGAAGGGTACTCCATGAAGTAAGGATAACATTTTAAGGGCATTTTTGCTATATCCCCCCTTTATACATACATGTATATATATATGTATGCATGTATGTATGTATAAATGTATATATATGCATATGAATATGTATATATATATATATATTTATACATATATACATACATATTCACATATATATATATACATATTCAATATATATATATATATGGATATATATGTATATATATGAATATGTATATATATATGTGAAGATGTATGTATATATGTATATATATTATTTGTGTATATATGTATATGTAATTTTTTATTTTATTTTTAAAAAATAAATTTTAAAATTCTGGAATTTTTTAAAAGTTTTTTAAAAAATTGTGTATATATGTACAAATGTAAAAGTGTGTATATATGTAAATGTATAAGTGTGTATATATATATATATGTATATAATTATGTATGTAGATATATATTTGTATATATGTATATGTATATAATTGTGTATAGATATAAAAGTGTATATATATGTATATGTAATTTTCTATTTTATTTTTAAAAAATAAAATTTGAAATTCTGTATTTTTATTTTATTTTATTAGTTTTTAAAAAAATTCTAGAAATTTTTTATTTACGTCAGCATTAAAATTGACAGAACATAACGTCGTTTACGGATATGGAGGAAATTGCAACACATTTTAAGATTTTGTGTGGGAATTTGGAAATAATTGAAATCCGTTGTAGTTTTTGGTCAAATTAAAATTTGGTATAGGAAATTGGAACTTTTTCGAAAATTTGTGGGGGAATATGGGATTATCCCTAAATTATTTATTTCATATTTTATCAGAATATTAGGATGTTATTTTGTTTTGTTTTCTTTTTCTTGATCTATCAATCTTTTGTTTCCCCGTAAATTATTTTTTTTAGTTTCTAAAACCAATAAATAATCAAATAAATGTTTATAAATTTGCAATTTCTAAAATTTGTTGTGTAATTAATTTTTTTTTAATTTCAATTCTAAATCAGATAAGGGTTTCTGCTATGTTGTGTAAAATTCTCACACAAAAAAAAATGTTTGTTCTCGCCTATCAATATAAAAATACGAAGAATTTTATTTTTTGGGTAAAATTTGAGAGAAAGTGACAGCAGAGTCATGTTTTAACACGAAGAACGTCGAGAGCTGAAGGAAACAGGGAAAGACTCTACTCAGAAGCGAAGGTTTGCTTGGACGCTGAATTGCTAAAAGTTAACTAAGCTCAGGGGCAATTTGGTAAAAGCAGAGGTTCGTTAGTAGCGGATATAACAGATTCCAGCTGGGTCGTCTTCTTCAACCTTTTCATTCTTCTCAGATTGCGATCAAGAACTCTCTCTTGTTCGTGTTCATTCTCGCGTTGTAAAGTCTCGTGAATAAAAGATCTTCCTTTTCCGAGATGTAGGACGAACACAACGTTCGCATCCGAACTCGTAAAAGACCTGTGCAGAATTCTTTCTCTGTTTTTCGTACTCTGTTTCATTTTCGGAGAAATCTTTCCGGCGATCGCAAATCCAGGTTCGAAAGCAATGTGTGTGTGAGTGAGAGATCAATTCGATAGAGGCTACGACAGTACAAGTGGTATCAGAGACTGGTTCTGCGGAATCAGGGATTCAAGGTTCAGATCAGAGAAATTGCGGTTAGTAACTCTCTCTCGTTTCTCGGCCAAGGAAAGGGAAGGTTTAGTGCTCGCAGCTTGCTCTCGAGATCACCGGAACAGATCACTCTAGGAATAGATCAGCTCACAGATAGAGAAGATTCAGATTGAGGTAACAGAGCCATGACAAATCAGATTCAGAAACTGGATGTTGAAAAATTTGATAGAAAAAATGATTTTGTATTGTGGAAAGAAAAAATACAGATCAGCCTTGAAATCATGGGACTCCTCGATACATTAGAGGATGATCCGGAAACCTGGAAAAAGGATGAGGAAATCGAAAAAGAATCAAAAGAGACTCAAGGGAGGATGATGTCTCCCGAAATCGAGGAAAAACCGGGAATTACATCTGTTCTAACAGCAGATTCAGGCTCAAGATGTGATGCTAAGACAATCAAGTCTCAAGGCCAGAAAGATAGAATGGCAAGGAGCAAGAGAACAAAGAACCTAATAGTTTTTTATCTCTCGGATCAGATATTGAGGAAGGTAATTCAAGAAAAAACAGCTTTCGATATATGGAACCTGCTGGAAAAGCTATATCTGGAACAATCTCTTCCAAACCGAATGTATTTGATGCAAAGAATATCGGGATTCAAAATGGAAGAAAATAAGTCAATAGAAGAAAACCTGGACGTGTTCCAGAAGCTTTTGTCAGACTTGCAAAACCTGCAAGTTAAGGTTGAAGAAGAATATCAAGCCGTGTACTTACTAAACTCTCTTCCCGCACCTTATGAACAATTAAGGGAAGTGTTGAAGTATTTTAGGACCACGATAATCGCAGAAGAAGTAAAGACTGCAGCACGGTCCAAAGAGTTAGAACTCCAGGCACTTGGTAAGACAAACAAACAGAATGGAGAAGGTTTGGTAGTACGTGGAAGATCTGAGCAGAGAACAAACTCTGGTTCAAAGAAGTCAAGATCAAGATCTAAGTCCAAGGGAAAGGCTGAGTGCTGGTACTGGGGAAAGAAGGGGCATTTCAAGAAAGAATGTGGAACCAGAAAGAAGGATTATGAACAATCAAGCTCTGGAAACGATGAAGTCGCAGTGGTTGACAGTAATCAGAAGGAACAAGGAACAGATTTCTCAGAAGTTTTATTTGTTACAGACAGAACAACTGAAGAAGAATGGATACTTGACCCGGGCTGCACTTTTCATATGAGCCCAAGAAAGGACTGGTTTGTAGAAATGGAAGAAGGAGATACAGGAAAGGTTAGAATGGGGAATGATGCAGTCTGCAACATAGAAGGAACATGGAAGTTGAAGCTACGAGTTCATGATGGATCAACCATCTTATTAACACAAGTGAGGTATATTCCAGACCTAAAACGAAACTTGATTTCTCTAGGAGCTCTGGAATCACAAGGCTGTTGGTATAAGTCTCAGGAGGGATGTTTAAAAGTGATCAAAGGTTGTAGAACAATTATGAAGGGAAAATTGACGGATGGTTTATATGTGCTAGAAGGAAGAACAGAAATGGCTGAGGCAAACAATACAGTTTCTCACACAGACAATACAAGTCTGTGGCACAGTTGACTCGGCCACATGAGTCAAAAGGGAATGGAGCTATTAGTAAAGAAAGGGCTAATAGCAAGATAAAAAATCTCAGCATTACAGTTTTGTGAAGATTGCATATATGGGAAGGGTCACAGATTAGTCTTCAAATCAGGCAAACATACATCAAAGAAGATCCTGGATTACGTTCACAGCGATTTATGGGGATCACCAAATGCCCCATTATCACTGTCAAAGAGCCAATACTTCATAACATTCATTGATGACTACTCAAGAAAGGTATGGATTTATTTCCTGAAAACAAAGAACACTACAAAAAAATGCTAAATTCCAACGGATTATTCCAACGGAATTCCAACGACAAACCGTTGGAATAATTCCAACGACAAACCGTTGGAATAATTCCAACGCTTTTCTAACGGACTTCCAACGGATGTCTAACGGATCTGTCTGTTAGAAATCCGTTGGAGCATCTCAACGGATTTCTGAGTTAGAAATTTTCCACGCATATTCCAACGGCATTCAGTTGGAAATAGCGTTCGACATTTTCCAACGGCATGCCGTTGGAAAATGTCGAACGTTATGAAACGCGGCAACGATTCCAACGGATATCCGATGGAAATAGTCGAACGTTATAACGTTCGAATTATTCCAACGGATATCTGTTGGAAAGTTTAATGGTAACGATATTGTCAACGGATTTCTAACGGACGTCCGTTGGAATATTTGTCTATTTAAACCATCCGACCATTTTTCACCCAAACCACTCTCTAAATCATTCTTCTACTATTCTTACACCAAAAATTCTCCTAAAAATGGCTTCTTCAACAAATCCGAATATTTGTTCATCCCGGTAGTGGATATACGAAAGAGTTGATTCGATTACAAAAGAGGTAACGCAAGAATTCATTACCGGTTTGGATCAGTTTATGAATTTTGCTTCTATACAGCCGTTGTGCGAAGAACGTGGAAAAATGCTATGTCGATGTACAAGTTGTCGCAATTTTAAATATCGCAGTCCAGAAGATGTTTGTAAACATCTATTTCGAAGGGAATTTGTGGAAGATTATTATATTTGGCGATTTCATTGAGAAGAAGTTCGGACAATCACAAGGGGACAACATGTCTCGGCCGAGCAGAGGTATGATGTAGATGAAGATGTGAGAAACTTTATGTTGAAATGGTGACAAATGCTTTTCCTGAGGCATTGGCTGAGCAAAACTCATCACAAGATCAGGAGGAGCCAAACGTCGAAACAAAACGGTTTTTCGACATGTTGGATATGGCAAATCATCCTATCTATGAAGGATGTAAAGAAGATCAGTCACGTTTATCTCTTGCATCAAGATTGATGAGTATGAAAACGGATTACAATGTCACCGAAAATTGCATGGATTCATTTTGTCAAACGTTGCGTGAATATTTACCTGAAAATAACGAAGCTCCAGAATCGTATTATGATACGAAGGCTATGTTGAAGAATTTGGGAATGCCTTATGAAAAGATTGATGTTTGCAAAAATGGTTGCATGATATACTGGGGTGAAGAAAAAGAATTGGTTATGTGTAAATTCTGTAGGACTAACAGATATCGTCCGAGTAAGAATGTACGGAGACAAACTCCGTATAAAAAGATGTTCTATATGCCAGTATCGTACAGATTGAAGCGTTTGTATGAATCACAAATGAATCACAACAAACGGCTTTGCATATGAGATGGCATGCCTCGCATTCTACGGTTGATGGAGAAATGCAACATCCATCGGATGCTTTGGCGTGGAAAAACTTCAACATGGTATTTCCTCAATTTGCTGCTGAGTCTAGGAATGTGTATCTTTGTTTGTGTACTGATGGATTTAGTCCATACGGACATTCTGGCATGCAGTATTTATTATGGTCCGTTATACTTTCTCCGTACAACTTACCACCTGAGATGTGCATGAAAAGAGAAGTTATGTTTTTGACATTGTTGATTCCTGGGCCAGAACATCCAAAGAAAAGTGTTGATGTGTATTTACAGCCGCTCATTAAGGAGTTGAAGGATTTGTGGGACATTGGAGTCCCTGCTTACGACGTAAGTGTGAAACAAAATTTTACACTGAGAGTGGTTCTTCTTTGGACGATCAGTGATTTTCCGGCGTATGGCATGCTATCGGGATGGAGCACACATGGAAGACTTGCATGTCCGTTTTGCATGGAGGAAACAGAAGCGTTTCAGTTGAGACATGGGAGAAAGTCGTGCTGGTTTGACTGTCATCGCAGATTTTTTCCAAGGAATCATCCATTCAGACAAAATCGTACGCTTTTTATCAAAGGTAAAATCGTTACTGAGGAAGGTCATGTTATGCAAATCGGAGAGCAAATTTATTCTGAGCGAATAAATAGTGGATATTTGGATGATTTGCAAGCTTCTGTGCAATGTGGAGGGAATTTGGGCATAAGAAGTGCAAAGTATTTGATGATTGACATAACTGGTATAAGCGTAGTATTTTTTGGGATTTGCCTTACTGGAGTTCGCTAATGCTTCGACACAATCTAGATGTTATGCATATAGAGAAAAACTTTTTTGATAACATCATCAACACCGTTCTGAATGTGTCAGGGAGAAGTAAAGACAACATCAACTCGAGGAAGGACTTGAAAGATATATGCAAGAGAAAAGAGTTGGAGTTGACATGTGATGGTCACGCACCTGTGCCGATATTCAGACTCACAAAACCAGGTAAAACGGTGTTGTTTAAATGGTTAAAAGAAGAGGTTAAATTCCCTGATGGATATGCATCCAAATTGGCGCGATGTGTTGATACTGATTCATTAAAACTTATGGGAATGAAGAGTCATGATTGCCATGTATTCATGCAAAGACTTATTCCTATTGCATTTGCGGAGCTATTGATTATGCATCCAAATTGGCGCGGTGTGTTGATACTGATTCATTAAAGCTTATGGGAATGAAGAGTCATGATTGCCATGTATTAATCGGTCTCTCCAAATAAGGGCCGCATTTATATGGAGGTAAAAATTATAATAATTCTTTTTTAAATATTACATTTTAATACTTTATTTTAATTTTAAATATTTTCTTCATTTTTCAGTCGGTCACTCCAAATAAGGGCTGCATCTAAAGGATTAGGAGGATTGCAGCGAGATTTGTTTGATGATTTCGGTGCAGCAATTCCTCCTGGCATGCAGAGCGATCTCGAACAACAACGGCGGATCGAGACACTCGAACAACAGCTTGCGGCGAAGAGGCAACAAGTGAGTAATCTCGAACAAATTGTTGAGCTTATGCGGGGTGATCGGCCACACCACAATACGTCGCCAAGCTCGGGAGCAGAAACGACGGCACGTAATCTTGGGACCAGCGAAGACGAAGAAACCCGTAATCTCAATTAATTAATATTGTTTAAAATATTTTATATTTTCTGTAATATTTGAAATTTTTTTATTTTAATATTTTAATTTTATTTTAGTTTTATTATATATATTTATTAATATATAATATATATAAATATAAAAAAATAAAATAAATATTTAAAAGGGATAATCGCATTTAAATACCTGAACTTTTACAAAAATCCCACATAAATACCCGAACTATAAAATTGTCATATAAATATCTGAACTTTTCAAAACTCCCAGATAAATACCCAAACTTTTAAATTTTTTCCAAATCAAACAAACGCAACTGCTGACTCAGCAAAAAACTGTTGACACAGCATTCAAAAATATTACTAAATATCCAAATATTCATCTACATGTATTTAAATTAATATATACATATAAATTCATATATATATACAAATATATATATATATATATATTAAAAATAAAATTATTTATAATTAATAAAACACA
>NW_010967026.1:19251-63261 GCF_000463585.1 Tarenaya hassleriana
ATATATATATATATATTATATGTATATATGTTAGTTATAATTATTTTTTTAATACATATATTATGTATATACATAAATTTAATTATAATTATTTTTATTTTAATATATATGCATTAGTAATGATATATATACATTTATATATTGTAGTTATGTGTATATGTATTTTATTAATTATAAATAATTTTTTTTAATATATATTTGTATATATATATATATATGTGTGAATTTATATGTATATATTAATTTAAATATATGTAAATAAAAATTTGAATATTTAATAATATTTTTTTGCTGAGTCAACACTTTTTGCTGAGTCAGCGGGTTTTTTTTGCTGAGTCATTGCTGAGTCAGCAGTTTTTTGTCGAGTGAACAGTAACGTTTAACGCCGTTAACGGATGAGTGGTTGATTTGGAAAAAATTAAAAAGTCTGGGTATTTATGTGGGAGTTATGAAAAATTCATGTATTTATATGACAATTTTATAGTTTGGGTATTTATGTGGAATTTTTGTAAAAGTTCGGGTATTTAAATGTGATTATCCCTATTTAAAAATAAAATAATTATTATTTTATTTTTAAATATTTATTTTATTTTTTTATTAATTTTTTTCCGTTTTCCAACGGGTTTTCCAACGGATAGCCGTTGGAAAACCATGTAAACTTCTAACGGAATGCCGTTGTAAAAACCGTTGTAACATTTCGACGAGTATTCCAACGGCGTTTCCAACGGATTTCCGTGGCAAAAACTGTTGTAAATCCGTTGGAAATTTTCTAACGGATATTCTAACGGTCCCATAGAAAATTAGCCACGGATTCGCCGTTGGATTCTCGTTGCAATTTTACGACGGACCAATCCGTTGGAAATCCGTTGAAATTTTACCACGGAATTGCCGTTGCAAATCCGTTGTAATATTCCAACGGATTGGTGCGTTGGAAATCTGTTTGAAATTTGCCACGGATTTCCAACGGATTCGAGTTTCTAACGATGTTTTTCCAACGGATTTATCCGTTGGAAATCCTTTGAAAATGTCGAATTCCAACGGACTTTCGGCCGTTTCCAACAGATTCGCCGGTTGGAAATTGGGGTTTTTTTTGTAGTGGAATGAGGCCTTTGACAAATTTGTAGAATGGAAGTGTCTCGTGGAGAATCAGACGAGGAAGAAACTGAAAAACACTAAGGACTTATAACGGACTAGAATTTTGCAACGAAAGGTTCGACAACTACTGCAAAGAACAGGGTATCCAGAGACACAAACATGCGCCTACACTTCGCAACAAAATGGAGTGGCAGAACGTATGAACCATACCATCATGGAGAAAGTTAGGAGTCTGTTGTCAGAGTCTAGTCTATCACAAACTTTCTGGGCAGAAGCAGCAGCTACAAGTGTCCACCTGATCAATAGAGCGCCATCAACAGCCATCGAGTTCAACATTCCAAATGAAAAATGGTTTGAGAAGGAACCAGGTTATAACCATCTCAAGAGGTTTGGATGCATTGCATATGTTCACACTAACCAAGGTAAAACTCTTCCAAGAGCAAAGAAAGGCATCTTCATTGGTTATCCAAGAAGGGTAAAGGGATATAAGGTATGGCTGCTAGATGAAAGAAGGTAGTCATAAGCAGACATGTCATATTTGATGAATTACAGGTTTTCAAGGATGTTAAGTCAGAACAAGCACAAAAGGGAATAGAAAGTGAAGCTGACAGAAACATCGAAGTTGCTCAGTTGCCAATTCTAAAGCATCTAGAAAATAGATCAGAGATTAAAGCTCAAGGTGGAGCTCAAGGGCAAGAATCTAACCAACCTCAGCAGTCAACCGAATCTAGAATGTCATCAGACACAAAAGAGGAGGAAGACACAGGAGGAAAGGAAACAAAAGAGCAAGAAGAAGAACATTCAGATTTATCAGATTATCAGTTAGCCAGAGACAGACCTAGGAGGGACATAAAACAACCTTCAAGGTTTAAAGATTCACAAGTCTCTGCTTTTGCCTTGGTAACTAGAGGAAAAGGAGCAAATACTGGAAACAGTGTAAACAGGCAATGCTAGAGGAAATGACATCTCTAAAACAAAACAAGACATGGAGGTTGGTAAAGAAACCAGAAAATAAGAGAATTGTCGGAAGTAAATGGGTTCTAAAATGGAAACCAGGGATACTAGGAGTTGAAGCACCAAGATTCAAAGCCAGACTCGTTGCAAAAGGATACTCTCAAGTCGAAGGGGTGGATTACACAGAAATCTTTGCCCCTGTTGTAAAACATGTTTCGATCAAGATTCTGTTGACTCTAGTGGTGTTCAAGGACATGAAGCTGGAGCAAATGGATGTCAAGACAGCATTTTTACATGGAAACTTGGAAGAACAGATCTTCATGAATCAACCAGAAAGGTTCGAGGAGAAGGGCAAGGAGAATAAGGTTTGTCTCTCGGAAAAATCACTTTATGGATTAAAGCAGTCACCTAGACCGTGGAATCAACATTTTGACACATTCATACAAGGCCAAGGCTTTCACAGGAGCATGTATGATTCGTGTGTCTACTTCAAACAATCAAAGGATGGATCCCTGATGTATCTCCTCCTATATGTTGATGACATGTTAATAGCAGCAAATGATCAATCAGAAATCAGAGAATTGAAACAAGTTATGGGTTCAGAATTCGACATGAAGGATCTTGGACCAGCAAAGAGAATTATAGGGATGAATATCAGAAGAGATAGATCAGCAAATAAGTTGGTGTTATCTCAGACTGAATATTTATAGAAGGTTCTCACAACTTTTAACATGGATCAGGCCAAGAGTGTGCAAACACCTTTGGGAGCACATTTCAGACTATGTTCACTAAAGGATATAGAGGATGATAATGCAGAATTCAGCAAGACTACACCGTATGCAAACACCGTGGGAAGCATAATGTATGGCATGATTGATACAAGGCCAGATCTTGCTTACCCAGTAGGAGTAATCAATAGATTCATGAGCAATCCGGGAAAATCGCGTTGGGAAGCAGTGAAATGGGTACTAAGGTACATAAAGGGAACACAAAATCTGGGTCTAAGCTACGAGAAAGTCACAAGCTTAGAGGTAAAAGGCTTCTGCGATTCCGATTATGCAGCAGACGTGGACAAAAGAAGGTCCATATCAGGTTTTGTATTTCTGATAGGAGGAAATGTAGTAAGTTGGGAGTCCAGTCTTCAGCACGTAGTGGCACTCTCAACCACCGAAACTGAATACATGTCATTGACAGAAGCAGTGAAGGAAGGACTATGGCTCAAAGGGCTAATGGAAGAACTCGGAACTGTTCAGAACTCAGTTGAGGTGATGTGTGATTCTCAAAGTTCTATAAATTTGTCAAAGAACAGTGTGCATCATGAGAGGACCAAGTATATCGACATAAGATTGCATTTTATCAGAGTTATAATAGAAAAAGGCAAGATAAAGGTGAGGAAGGTACATGCAGAGGATAATCCAACAGATATCCTCACAAAGACAATCTCGGTAGGCAAGTTCAACAAAATGTTGAGCTTGCTAAATCTGAAGGAAGCTTAATAGCTGACAGATGGAAAGGAAGATAAGGTTGGTTCGCAGGTGAAACCAAACTTCTGCTATCAAGGTGGAGAATTGAGAGAAAGTGACAGCAGAGTCCTGTTTTAACAGGAAGAACATCGAGAGCTGAAGGAAATAGGGAAATACTCTACTCAGAAGCGAAGGTTTGCTTGGACGCTGAATTGCTAAACGTTAACTGAGCTCAGGGGCAATTTGGTAAAAGCAGAGGTTCGTTAGTAGCGGATATAACAGATTCCAGCTGGGTCGTCTTCTTCAACCTTTTCATTCTTCTCAGATTGCGATCAAGAACTCTCTCTTGTTCGTGTTCATTCTCGCATTGTAAAGCCTCATGAATAAAAGATCTTCCTTTCCCGAGACATAGGACGAATACAACGTTCGCATCCGAACTCGTAAAAGACCTGTGCAGAATTCTTTCTCTGTTTTTCGTATTCTGTTTCATTTTCGGAAAAATCTTTCCGGCGATCGCAAATCCAGGTTCGCCGGCAAGGTGTGTGTGAGTGAGAGATCAATTCGACAGAGGCTACGACAGTACAAAATCTCGTTATATAATCAATCTTTTTTAATAATTCCAACACTAAATGGAAAGTAAAGGATAACTGGAGGATGGGTAGATTTATGGGCAAGTCACGGTTTTTAAGAGTGTGTGAAACATGCATGATGCGTGAAGAGGATTTGTACGGATTCTGATTATCACCAATGTGCTCTGAGAATTCGAGTGCGACAAAACTTGAAAGTGAAATTTTGTTACAATTTTGGGGGTTTTGCACAAATATTAAAAAAAAACATTGTTTTCCAATTAATTATGTAATAATTATTATTTTCAATTGTTGTTATAGCCGTTGTTCATTTTTCATTTAAAGGTTACGTAGATGGAAAGACGTTTGCTTTCCACGCAAAACTAAAGTTTATATTTTATGTGAATGGAAATAAGAACTCCATCACTTATTTACATCTAAATCATTTTTAGGCTGCAAATTTAATATTTTTCTCGTGGTTAAGGCTACAAGTTTATATATAAGATCTTGAATGACACTGGTTTTCTCCGTTTTTGTAAATTAAAAACCTAAAATATATCCGGTAAAATTTTTTCATTTCAGTTTTACTAAAGACCCGGTAAATAAATTTTCTTAGAAAATCACATAAAAGCTAAAAAAACATTGTTTTGTATATTTTAAGATTTGTTATTAGATTTTTTTATTTTTATGAAAAAAAATTATATAAATTATTTTAAAGATAAAAATAATTTTACATTCTACCTATATCTATATCTATGTCTATATAAATACCCATTGCATGCACATCGCCACTCCATAACAAATTCACAACGGCTTGAAGATCATGTGAATCCTCTCAACTCGCCTCGCTAATGTAAAATCTCAATCCGATATCTTTAATGTTTTTTTATTATCTCTTCCCTTAATCTCTATTGTTTTTTTTTAATTATTGGTCATGAATTGCAGTATTGGCTCAAAGGGAGAGTTGTCCCTTTGTATCCCCATCAATCTCGCCGCCGGTGTTCCTGGGAAGGTCCTCTCACTCTTCTCTTCTTTTGTTCTTCTTCCAATCGTTTAATATTTATTTCCTCGCAAACCCTAATGGAAACAAACCCTCCGTGCACGTTTTAACTTCGTCTTTTGTTTCTGGCCCATGCCATGTTAATATTATGCTCGTTGTTGGGGTTTTGGAACCCCTTCCGCTTCTTTTCTATCGAGTTTTTATTTCTCCAAATGTGTCGGAAATAGGAAATCCCGGAGAAATTGTTAAAGAGGTGACAAGCAAATTCCAACGAGGCAGGTGAAAGATATGAGAAGAGAGATGAGTATGATTATGACCAAACTAGAGGATAAGAAAGGTGACAAATATCAACCCAATTCAAGAGTGAAAGAAATTTCGGATGCTTTTCATTGATCTCTGTACAATATATTTATACAAGTAGATGACTTCTGACCTAAAATCAACAAAGGAAATACAGTTATTTAGTTTCCGAATATGCAGCAACGTCAATGTAATCTTGCCGTTTCGGTTGTTGACGAAGATCTTTCCATATCTGTGGCTTTCCTTCCTCATATCCCGAATACCCCCCCCCCTCAAGTTGGAGCATACAAATTGTGTGTGCCCAACTTGGAAAGAAACGTAGTGAACTCCTTACGGCCAAGAGCTTTTGTGAAAATGTCAGCGAGTTGTTCGGTTGTGGAGACATGTTCCGGAGTAATTAAACCAGATTTGAAATGGTTCCGAAGAAAATGACAAGATACCTCAATATGTTTAGTACGATCATGGAAAACGTCATTGGCCGCAATGTGCAACGCCGCTTGACTGTCGCAACGAAGGAGAATTGGTTCTGAATGAGTGACACCGAGAGAATGAAGGAGAGCCTTGATCCATATCAGTTCGGAGGTTGTCATCGCCATGGCTCGGTACTCTGCTTCAGCCGAAGAGAGTGACACTGTACTTTGCCGCTTTGATCGCCAAGATATCGGTGAACTCCCGAGCTGGACAAGATACCAGACAAGGACCGACGTGAACTCGGGCATCCGGCCCAGTCGGAGTCACACCAGCTGTAGAGGCGGAGGTCGGAGTCTGATCGTAGGAGTATCCCTTGGCCTGGGTTCAATTTTAAATACCGAACAACACGAATGGCAGCAAGCCAATGATCTTTCCTCGGGGACTGCATAAACTGGGACAAGAGGTGGACTGCATAGGTGATGTCCGGTCTAGTAGCAAGAAGATACAGAAGTTTCCCGACCAATCGACGATAAGATTCGGGATCAGGTAGTAGGTCACTGTCAGAAACTGCGAGGCGGTGGTTCTGTTCCAATGGGAATTGAGCAGGTTTAGCGGCTAGCAATCCCATTTCCGCAATCAGATCTAGAGTATACTTCCGCTGACACAAGGAAATGCCGGTGGAATTCCGTGCAACCTCAATCCCGAGAAAGTACTTCAGGCGACCTAAGTCCTTCATGTGGAAGCAGTGTCCGAGATAGTTCTTGAAAGTATCGATGGCCTGGAGTGAACTGCCAGTGACAAGTAGATCGTCGACATAAACGAGTACTTGTAGACGGATGCCGCTTTTGTCTAAAACAAAGAGAGAATGATCAGATTGCGTTTGTTCAAAACCGAATCTGGTGAGTGCCTCGGTGAGTTTAGCGAACCAGCAGCGAGGAGCCTGTTTCAAGCCGTACAAAGATTTCCGGAGCCTGCAGACCTGATTCGAATCAGACAAATGATAACCCGGAGGTGGTTTCATATAGACTTCGTCATTAAGATCACCATGAAGGAAAGCATTGTGGACGTCCATTTGATGAACGTCCCAATGCCGAGCCGCTGCGACCGCAAGAAAAGTACGCACCGTAACCATCTTGGCAACCGGGGCAAACGTCTCATCATAGTCCACACCCTCGATTTGACGATTGCCCAGGACAACTAGGCGAGCCTTGTGTCGTTCAATGCTGCCGTCAGATTTATACTTGTTTCAAAAGACCCATTTACATCCGATAGCTTTCTTGTGAGGTGGCAAAGGTTCGAGAGTCCAAGTCTGGTTTCAGACAAGAGCATCTAGTTCAGCCGACATAGCTTGTTGCCATCGTGGGTCTTTCGTTGCTTTGGAGTAAGATCGTGGTTCCTCGTGTGCTTCGAGAGCTGCAAGAAAAACCCGATGCTGTGGTAGGACAGTGACATACGAAACAGAGACAGCCAAAGGATATTTCGCAAGGGTGTCCACTGTCACCGAATTTGTGACAAAATCTTTCAAATGGACATTTTTAAACCTTTGACGATGTCCTCAGCCAAGTGGAGATGTCGCAGTGTTGGGCGCTGATATATCAGGAGCAATAGAGGATGGCTCGGAAATAGCAGATGAGTTTGCTGGTGTTTCGCTCGAGGCAGCCCAAGAAGGAGATTGGTTGTGATTTTCTTGTTGGGCGACAACAATTTGAGGAGGCTCCAATTGAATAGGTTGAATCGGACGTTGTTGCGAGAGATACATGTCTTCCTCAAATGGTAAAATCGCAGGAGGAGATGGTGTTGAAGAGGATGTCGTTGCTGCGTCAGAGTAAGGGAACACATTTTCTGAAAAAATGACATCCCGAGAAACCAAAAAACTCTTTGTCTCAAGATTATACAGCCGCCATCCCTTTTGCCCTGTAGGATATCCAACAAAAATACAGCGGAAACTGCGAGGAGCAAACTTATCACCGGATCGATTCTGATTATGAGCATAACACAAACTTCCGAAAACCCGTAGATGAACATAGTTGGGCATTTGACCGTGAAGAACCTCGTACGAGGTCCGACCACTGAGAACCGAAGATGGTGTGCGGTTAATTAAATAACCTCCAGTCAAAACACTTTCGGCCCAAAACTCAATAGGAAGCCGAGCTTGGAACATTAGCGCTCGTGCGGCATTAAGAATATGGCGGTGTTTCCGCTCAACGCGGCCGTTTTGCTGTGGTGTGCCGACACAAGATGTTTCGTGTAAAATTCCCTTTTCTGCAAAATATGATCGCATACTGAGAAATTCTGCACCGTTATCCGACCGGATTGTCTTAACCTTAGTGTTGAATTGTCGTTCAACATGTGCGATAAAGGCTCAAAGTTTAGACTGCGTTTCATGTTTTGCCGACAGTAAGTAAATCCACGTTCCTCTTGAAAAATCGTCGACAACAGTCAAAAAATAATGGGCGCCCGAAATAGATGAGGATCGATAAGGGCCCCATATGTCGCAATGCACGAGTTCAAAAATGGCCGAGGTTTTATTACTGCTCAACGGAAATGGTTCTCGCGTTTGTTTGGCGCGTAAGCAAATATCACAAAGACTAGAGTCATAACAAGAAACAGCAGATAGATCAAGACCAGGAATCTTTAGCATAGACTTGGAAGACGGATGACCCATCCTCTGGTGCCACAACTCAGAAGAGCAGGAATCGGTTGTCCTTGTCGCTGCCAAAATCGTTGATCCAGTAAAATAATAAAGTCCATCCCGTTGTTCACCCACTCCAATCGGTGTCTTGGAAATCCGGTCCTGAATAACACAGAGGGATGGCGCAAAAGCAACAAAACAATCAGAGTCTGACATCAATTGGCAGACGGAGATCAGCTGACAGTGAAGTCCCGACACAAACAGAACGTTCGACAAACGGAGATTGGAAGCAAGAGCAACCGAACTAGATTTATGTGACACAACTGTGCGACCATCAGGCAGAATGACGGAACAAGGAGAGATATAGGACACAACATGTAACGAGGAGATATCCCCTGTCATGTGCCGAGAACATCCCGAGTCTATAATCCAAGGGGAGGAAGAAGACTTACCAGAATAACCATGAGTTCCGTCAACCTTTGTCGTGTTGAGCAATGCGATCAGGCTTTGCCACTGATCCTGGGAAATGCCGCTAAGAATCTGGTTGTCGTGTGCGACAGAGGAAGAAGCAGCAGGTGTCGGCACAACGTGGGCGACATTGGCTCGGGCAGCTGGTAGTCGAGAACGATCAGATTGGATACTGCCTTTGACGCGTCCAACTCCAGGACGAGATCTCGGCCTATCTCCCCACCAGTCAGGGTATCCAATACGCTGAAAACAATTTTCAGCAAGATGTCATGTTCTGTTGCAATAAGAACAGAGGACAGCACTCTCTGGTTTCTCTTCCTTTTGCCGAGGTTTCTGATTCGTGCGAACAGAGAAGACGGCAGTTTCGGGTTTGTCCGTTTGTGTCTGAACAAGATGTTTTGCAGCTTCATCTTGTGAGACGATGTTGTATGCTTCCTCAAGTGTCGGCAGTGTCAGGCGAGACAATAAGTTGGAGCGTACGATGGCATAACGTGAGTCATCCAAACCAATGAGGAATTCATACAAACGGTCTTCATTTCGTTCTTGTTCTAGAATAGCACCAATATCACAGGTACAGTGATTGCATTTGCAATGCTTCAGAGTTCGGAAATTCGCCAGATCGTCCCATAACTTTGTGAGCTTTCCAAAATAGGCTTCCACTGTCATACCTTGTTGACGACAATTAGCAAGGTCGCTGCGTATTTTGAGAAGACGAGGGGCGTTTGTCTTCCCAAATCGATGCTTCAAGTAGTCCCATAAATCTGCAGCAAATTCCCGATGAACCACATCGGAGCAGAGGTGATTGTCGAGAGTGTTCTTGATCCAAGACGTGATGAGAGCGTTGTTCGTATCCCAATCTTCAAAATCTGGGGAGAGTAGAGTCGGTTTCGGAATTGTGCCATCAACAAATCCGAATTTCTTCCTAGAATTCAAAGCTTGTCGAATATTTATCGACCATTCGTCGTAGTTATCACCACGAAGCAAGGGTTGTGAGAGCACAAGCCCGGGGTTGTCGCTCGGAGTAAGGTCATAGGGAGAAATCGTTCTTCGGGGAATATCGGTTGCCTGCGGTGCTTGAGTCATGGTCGGTGGCTGAGTCGGGGTCGGAGATGTCGGCGTTTCTGGGTTCGAGTCTGAGTCGTGATCGGATCCGGAATTCATGAAGAAACGGAAAAAATCGAGTCAAGATTTTGGATGTTCGGGCTCTGATACCATGACAAATATCAACCCAATTCAAGAGTGAAAAAAATTTCGGATGCTTTTCATTGATCTCTGTATAATATGTTTATACAAGTAGATGACTTCTGACCCAAAATCAACAAAGGAAATACAGTTATTTAGTTTCCGAATATGCAGCAACGTCAATGTAATCTTGCCGTTTCGGTTGTTGACGAAGATCTTTCCATATCTGTGGCTTTCCTTCCTCATATCCCGAATAAAAGGTTTGATTACAAAGCTACAGCAAATATCCTGGGTTTTTTGTTGTTGTTGTTCTTGTTTGGGTTCTTAGTGGTATAAGTCAATATTTCTCGAACAGAAGTCTCTTCTGGGTTCTCACGGGATTCCTGTTTGAAATCGAGGGAGGCAATGGAAGAGGAGATGAAGGAGATTAGACGTCAAATGACTACGATGATGACAAAGTTAGAGGATAAACAAGGTTTGATTACAAAACAAGAGGAAGATTTCAAAGAAACCCAGTTGATCGCCCTCAAGAACCCGAATCCTCTCCTAGTGATCCACCAAAAGGTAAAAAATATCTCGAAAATCTAATGCGATAACATAATAGGGAAAATATTTTTCTATTATTGATAATTGGAAGAATACATCATAATATATAGCAAAATACAATAGAATATTCTAGACATAATATCTAGGGTAAATCATAATCATATCAATGATGATATTCAAAGAATAATATCTTCCTATATGCCCCCTCAAGATGAATAATCTATGATGAATTCAATCTTGTTACATAAAAATTGAAAACTGAAATTGTGATCATATTAAACGAATCATCTTTCATGTGGTGGTGTATTTCAGACTTGAATCGGTGTTGCTTGATAACGTTTGAAGAGCTTGAGACTTGTATTCTCAGAGGCTGATATGGCACGAAAGTACGACGCGTATGCGTGAATTGGGTTGCACGACAATGAAGTCGGCAGCGCAAAAAACTGCGGTGTATATAGCGGCTAGGCCGCAGAAAAGAAAAAAATGGACGCAAAAGCGCGACGCATAATGCGTGATAGTCTAGCAGCGGGACAAGAGAAGAGAATAAAAATAAGTGACGCAAATGCGTGGATCGACGATCGGAGTTTTCCAATCGAAAGAGGCTAAAAGCCATGTTTAAAGAGCTCACAACGGCTAGGGTTGACATCGATAAACGAACGTCGTCAGAGAAAAAAAAAACACCACATCGGCTAGGGTTGACAGTGATAAACACCGCCGTCGGGGAAAAAAATAGAAGAAAAAAAAAGAGCAAAATAAATTTAAAACGATAATCAAGGCGATAATACTATTGGATTTACTATATCGTTGTCATCATCTTCATCGTCGCTTTCGGATTCGACCAACATTGTTGATGAGAAAAAAAAATTAGAGCAAAAAACCGAAACTCTGATACCATAATAGGGAAAATGTTTTTCTATTATTGATAATTGGAAGAATACATCATAATATATAGCAAAATACAATAGAATATTCTAGACATAATATCTAGGGTAAATCATAATCATATCAATGATGATATTCTAAGAATAATATCTTCCTATATAACAATGTTCGAGAAATCGTCTCGTTATAATAGCTTTAATGAAACCAAATAAGATTCAAATTAAAAAAAAAAGTAAAAGGACTTATGATAGATGTTTTTTTTTCGGCAAAAGGTTAAATAAAATTAACATAAATTACTTAAAATGTTAAATAAGATTAAAGGGTCTTGATGCAGAGGATTAATGATTTTGTTTTGTCCCACAGTTAAGCAAAGCGATGATAAAATTTGGATTATGGCGTCCTTGGTGTTGACGTTGTTGATGATCCCATTTCCTGTTCCTCTTTTTCATCTCGGTCCTGTTATTTTATTGATGATTATAATAGGTGCGGTTTGTTTGGCGGCTGCAGAATAAAATATAGAAACCATATTATTAGGAACTCCATATCCAAAACCATATAATATAATACGACTCTATGATTCTCGTGTGTTGGTTAGATGCGCCTTTTTTTTCTGCAGAAATCTATTCAAAAAAATTTAATTTTCGGAGTGGTTGAGAAACAGAAAAGATGATCTGTGCGAATTTCCATGTCGACAAAAGAATCGCAAAAAAAAAACCCAATACTATTTTTTTGTTACGATGGAAAATTCATATCCTACAACCTTTCGGTCGGACACCGGATACCGCAATGCCTCTCAGCCCATAGACCGGACGAGAACGACATCAGAACAGCATCGCGGACCTGAGAAAACCCACCGCCATACGCAGTAGCCGGCAAACCACGTAGAGCAGATAAACCAGCTTCGTAAACCTGACCGGCTCAAGAGGAGTATCATACCTGGGATTCGAACCCACAACCTCATGGTAGAGGGGGGTTGTCATTAACCACTAAGTTGGGGGACTCCCCCAGAAAAATGGGTGCAACACGAATCTCTGAATGTAAACGTAATATTATTAATTATTATATTTTCAGTTTGATTTGGAAAAAAATAAAATTCCATTGGAGAAATGTGCATCTTCACAAAAAGGGCGAAGGCCTTTGAGATTAATATATTAATTTCAAATTGTATTCCTTTTTCCCCATAGGCGATGCGATTTCTACCATCATGGATCTATTCCTTTTGAGACATCTGATTCAGTTCGGTCCGTCTCCTGCGTTTTTGGGGTGTCGTTGATGATATTAAGGGAATTGCGGATTCTTTGGACAACACAACGGCATGATCGTTTGAGAATAAGGAAACCATGATAGCACATGCATATAACTTCCTTTTCTTGTCTTACAAGATATTACATTTCCTTTTATATGTCTTTGTATTTACTCATATTCCTTTTCTCAAAAGGACGTATAATAGTATATATGTATAGCTTACGTATGTATACTCATCATCAATAAGAGAATTCTTTCTTTTATTCTCATCGTTTCTCTAAAAACCCTACTCTTGTCTTGCCGGCTCGTAATATGCCGAGAAACCAAAAACACCACTCGATCCTATAGTTTTGTTCATGGTATCAGAGCAAGACGATCTGCACTTCTGCTGATTTGTCTCTGCTTCATTTGTCTCTTATTTTTATCCATCGTCAACCTTTTTAGTCTTTCCTTCGTTATTTTTCTCCAATGGAAAACCAATCTAAAAACATTCCAATTGTTCTTCATGGAGACAATTATTTTTACTAGTCAAAGGCGTCTAAGGCAGTCCTCAGTAGCAATGGGCTTTGGGATCATGTCTTTGCTGACTTCGTTGCTGAAATCCCTCCACAAGAAGTGGCTGTTGACGGGATTACACAGGCTGAAACTGCAGCCCAAGTTCAAGTCGATGCTGCTGTAAAAGCAAAGGCGAAATGGTACCAATCGGATCAAAGAGCTCTCGTCATTCTCCAAGCCTCGTTGGATGAAAATGTTCTTCAGTCTTTCATCTCAATGGATTCGGCCAAATCTCTTTGGGATGCTCTCAAAAATGTTTACGGCAATTTGTCGAACAGAATCCGCATCTTCGAGATCAAGAAGAAGATCTTTCATCTGCAACAAAATGGCCAGCCCATCAACAAGATCCAAAGTGAATTATGTGCTCTCTGGACAGAACTCGATGAGATCCGACCTCCCACTACAGACCTGAAAGAATCTTTGGCTCGCACACAGGAAGACAAGGTGTTCTCGTTCCTTTTAACTCTTGATCCTTCTTTCAATGATATTGTCTATCATATGTTGCGTCAAACCACCTTACCATCCTTCGATGAAGTCTGTATGATGATTAAGCGTGAAGAAGGAGGTAGGAATCTCTTCAATGGTCCGGGTCCTATGGCTCATTATGCTCAGAGAACGCAATCTGCTCCTTCTTTACCAACTGCTTCGGCTTCACCAAGAGAGAAGAAATGCTACTTTTGTGACCACTGCAAGCATCCGGGTCATTCCAAAGAACGCTGCTGGGTCCTCAACCCACACCTGAAACCTCCTCGGTTCAGAGAACAACACAAACGTGGTGCAACAATGACAGTCGAACAAACCCCGACAGCATCCAACAATGTTGTGGCCTTTAGCAATGATGAACTCCATGGCTTCAAACAACTTCTGTTGGCCCTAAACACCAAGGATTCTGGTAACACTCCTCTAATCCCTTCTGTTGTAATTGATTTGGGAGCCACCTCACATATGTTTTCCGATGCTTCTTGGTTTCATAACCTTACACGAAGTTTTGGTTCTGTTTCGGTTGCAAATGGCCATTCTGTTCCCATCGAGGGTCATGGCTACATTCGCCTTTTTGGTAGAGAAATATATGCATTTTGCGTTCCTCAATTTAAAACAAATCTTCTTTCTCTTCCAAAATTGCTTACCGAAACAAATTGTGTTGTTATATTCGAAACTAACCGTGTTTTATTTCAGGATACTAAGACGGATCGCATCTTTGGTCATGGAATAAGACGGGGCAACCTGTTCTATCTTGAAGATTTTCACGCATGTTTTCATTCTTGCTTTGTTTCCCTTTCCTCCGATGTGTGGCATGCTAGGCTAGGGCATCCGCATCACAAAGTTCTTCGTTTACTTGTCTCCGACGCTATGAACGATGTTCGTTTTTGTGATGCTTGTACCCTAGGCAAACATTGTCGATCTGTGTTTGCGTCTTCTACAACTGCTTATGCAAATGCTTTTGATTTAATCCATTTGGATATTTGGACGGCCCCATGTTTTTCTATTGATCATTACAAATATTTTATAACCTTTATCGACGAAAAGACAAAACATATGTGGTTAACGTTATTAAAAAGAAAAAGTGACGCTTTTGATGCATTCAAACACTTTTGTGCGCTCATATCTAACCAATTTGGTTGCAAGATAAAGTGTTTTCGTACAGATAATGGTGGCGAGTACACGGGAAACAACTTCAAAACATTTCTTCTTAAACAAGGCATTGTCCATCAAAAGTCATGTCCGAACACACCTCAACAAAACGGCGTCGCGGAACGCAAGAATCGTCATTTGATGGAGGTTGCTCGGACATTACTCTTTCATCGCCAAGTTCCGAAGAATTATTGGAGTTTTTCGGTTCAAACCGCTTGTTATCTTATTAACCGATTGCCCACACAAGTGCTTGCCGATAAGTCGTCGTTCGAGCTCCTCTTTAATCGTAAGGATTCAATTGAACATCTTCGTACATTTGGATGTGTTTGTTTTGTGTATCTTGATGCAGGACAAAGAGATAAACTCGACCACCGAAGTGTTAAATGCATCTTCATTGGTTACCCTCCTAACCAAAAGGGATACACGTGTTATCATCCACCCACTCGGAGAACATATACATCTCGGGAGGTTCGATTCGTGGAAGACTTTGGTTACTTTGACAAAAAGAATTGGGCAGCATTGGAGAATCTTGCACAACAAGGCAATGACTATGATGTCTCTATACGAAGATTATTTACATCTCTACGTCATATTAATTCTTCCACCGACACTTGTCCTTCATGGGTTTCACATGAAAATGAGCCCTTCATTGGGCAACAGGTTATTTCTCCCTCTCAAACTCCATTAGATTCCTCTTCTCCTCTTGTTTCTAGTGACATCGCAGGTCCGTGTCTTCCTCTGATCGAAGACACACAACACAATGACGGACCATCTCCGGTGGAAATCCCCGTGCATGCTCTGGGACAACATCAGGAGCTTCTTCCCATGCATGCACCCGACTTGTCCACTCCTATCGAAGACCAACCTTGTGACGACGATCTTCTTGGGCAGGGAGAATTTTCGGCATCAGATTCTCCCATGCATAACGTTGCAGACTCCTCAACGTCACAACCACATCTTCGCCGCGGAACAAGACCATGTCGCTCTCCTGCGTATCTTCAATCCTATGCTCATTTTTCTTTACATGATTTTCCTCCTGAATCACAGTGCTTCTTAAGTGCCATTTTACAGGATATTGAACCAAATTCTTATGAGGAAGCAAAGGATAATACAATATGGCAAGAGGCGATGGCTGAAGAAATCGCAGCTTTAGAAAGAAACGGGACATGGGAAATCACTTACCCACCGAAAGACAAACATGTGCTTGGCTCCAAGTGGGTATACAAAATAAAGTACCGCAGTGATGGCACTATCGAGAGACATAAAGCCCACTTAGTCGCCAAAGGATTCACCCAACATATGGCGAAGACTACACGGACACATTCGCACCCGTAGCTAAGTTACCAACTGTCAGTGTTCTTTTATCTTTGGCTATTAACTCGAATTGGTCTTTGTGGCAGATGGACGTAAAGAATGCCTTTCTTCAAGGAGATCTCGAGGAAAACATCTTCATGTCCCCTCCACCGGGTCTTAATCGTCCAATTCTTCCGGGCCAAGTCTGTAAGCTCAAGAAAGCTATATACGGATTGAAACAATCGCCACGATCTTGGTATCACAAGCTATCTTCGGCGTTGATTGCTCGAGGCTTCAAGCGTTGCGACTCGGACCATTCCCTTTTTACCTTACAAAGCTCAACCGGCATTATCGTCCTATTAGTATACGTCGACGATATCATCCTCTCCGGCAGTGATACCGTCGGGATTCAAAATACAAAGCAATATCTCCAAAGTGTATTCAATATCAAAGATCTCGGTTCCCTAAGTTACTTTCTTGGTATTGAAGTAACTCGGTCTGCTAACGCGTTGTTCCTTTCGCAGAGAAAATATCTTCTTGAGTTGTTACAGGATAAGGGCAAGGCGGGCGCCAAACCGGTTCGAACTCCAATAGAAGAAAACTTCAAGGATCAACGCGAGGGGGAATTGTTGGATGATCCGACACAATATCGACAGACAGTAGGTAAGCTTATATATCTTACTATCACTCGTCCTGATATAAGTTTTGTCGTGCATCAGGTCAGCCAATGGATGTACGCTCCGACAACATCTCACTGGAACATGGTAGATCGGATTCTCAAGTATTTGAAAGGCACACCAAACAAGGGTATTTGGATGGCAAACAACAATCATACCGAGCTCATAGCATATTGTGATGCGGATTGGGCAGGTGATAGGATGGATCGACGACCGACTAGCGGATATTGCACATTCGTTGGAGGAAACTTAGTCACGTGGAAAAGCAAAAAGCAAACCGTGGTAGCAAGGTCAAGCGCAGAAGCCGAATACCGAGCTATGGCTAATACAACAAGTGAGATACTATGGTTGCAACAATTGCTAAGAGATCTCGGAGTTAATATTACGCAATCTACTCCGATGCATTGTGACAATCAAGCGGCAATACATATCGCAGCTAATTCCGTGTTCCACGAGCGAACCAAGCACATTGAAGTTGATTGCCATTTCATCCGAGAGAAGATCGTTCAAGGACTTATCACGACAAAGTATACTCGAAGCCAAGATCAACTCGCGGATATCCTCACAAAGGCAACAAGTTCATTCGTGCTTAATCGCGTCCTCTCCAAGATTGGTCTAGTCGATTTTTCCCGACCAATCTTGAGGGGGAATGTTGATGATATTACGGGAATTGCGGATTCTTTGGACAACACAACGGCATGATCGTTTGAGAATAAGGAAACCATGATAGCACATGCATATAACTTCCTTTTCTTGTCTTACAAGATATTACATTTCCTTTTATATGTCTTTGTATTTACTCAAATTCCTTTTCTCAAAAGGACGTATAATAGTATATATGTATAGCTTACGTATGTATACTCATCATCAATAAGAGAATTCTTTCTTTTATTCTCATCGTTTCTCTAAAAACCCTACTCTTGTCTTGCCGGCTCGTAATACGCCGAGAAACCAAAAACACCACTCGATCCTATAGTTTTGTTCATCTCGGTCTTCAACAATCTGTATGTTCAATTCAATACATTGAATAGTAGATTTCATACAGTTTGTTACAAAATATGAGATGCTTTGCAGGTTGGTTTAATTGCGTTAATAACGTATACACAATTAATAAGTATTTTTCAAATTTTATAATCATATATTAGTTTACTATATATTACTCCAACTCATTAAAATCGCTTATTAGATTGGTTCGCGTTGCTTCTTCCTCTCAATTTCCCATTTTTCTTAATAACAAACTTTTCATTTTTATATTTTTCTAAACTTATTTATTACCGAACAAAATATTTAGAAATATAGTATTCGCCATATAATTGTATTCTAATGAAAAATTAACAGCAATATACTCCTTCGATGTGCGAGAATATGAGACATAAAAGAAACTTTGTCAAGATTGATTGATTTATTTATTTATTAATTCAGAACAACAAAATGCTAAAACGGTCTCAGATTGCTTCGGGGGCATTAGTAGGTTTGAAGCGACAATGGCAAACGCCACTAACGCATTTAGGCACACCTACGAAGCATCTCATCAATCCACAGTCGCTGTCCGAAGTGCACGGCACCTTCCTCGACTTGTCCTCTCCCGAGTCTCCCATCTCTCTCGTGCATGTCACGTCTGCCATTAACACAAATATAATTTGTACGCAACACTGTTAAAATAACCATATTATATACGTATACATACGTGTATATATATATATATATATAGATAGATAGATAGATATACAAAAACATCTCATAGAAGCTGTGGAGGGGACTCACGAGACATTGTGATCAAGAGCGCGAACAAGATTACTGTGAAGTAAACCTTCGACATGTTCGGGTTCGGTTTTTTTTAGGCTTATGGAAATGGTTTTTATGTGGTTGTTGAAGAGGTCCGTCAAGAACCCTAGTTCTATTTATAGGGTTTAGAACTAAATTTACGTTGGCCTTATCGTAAAACGTTTGGAATAAAATCTTTGAGCATTTAATTCTCTTAACAAATGGCAAGGATTTGGACAACACCTGTTGTTTTTGGTATCATCCTAAAAATTTTGGAATAAAATCTTTGAGCATTTAATTTACGTTGGTCCTTTTTTTGGTATCTTCATAAATGAAAAGATTCTCCAAATTCGAGGAAAGGAGCTTCATTATAAATGAAAAGATTTAGGAAATAATCGTATACGGAATGCCTATACGACGAAATTAAAAGCACCGTAATCAATCTTTGACTACATACATCGATAGGGGGTAGGCGCAGGTACTTGAAACCTGCGGGTTTTCGGGTATCCGGTTTCACTGGTATTCGAAACACGGGTATCCTTTGCATAACGAAGATGAAAACGGGTTTGATGAAGCCAAAAATCTGGATTGCGGGTTTGAGTCCGGATTTTGTTTGAACGGCGACTAGTACCTCGAATATCCGGATACGAATAAAATGACAATTATGTCCCTGATATTTTGATATATTTACAATAATTATTTAAAATATTTTATATTAAATTACTAAAATACTTTTAAAGTCAACAAAAGTCAATATTTTCTAACGAATTGGACGGATTCGGGTACCCTCGGGTAATCGAATTCAGCGACAGCTACCCGAACCACGGATACCCGGATTTGACAAAAACGAAAACAAGATAGCGTGTTCTCAAAACCCGCGAAGATGAAGACGAAGCCCGGATACCCTAAAAACTCAAGGTAACCGACCCGTGTCCACCCCTATATATCGAGTTTCAATCGTATATAAAGGGGTGTCCGTAGCATTTAAAAGAACCAGACTGATCCGTTGGATTAATAATTTTTTTTCCTTTTTTCTATTTGAATTATTTTTTTCCATAATTTTTGTAAATCATGATTTCGGACCGATCCAAAGCCCATCAGGTTTAAGTTTTAACCCCACGTTGGACCGAGTGGGTCACTAGCCCCCCACACTCATATTAAAAAAAAAATTATTTATGAGCTATAATATAATGTGAAACAAAGTGCCCCTATTATAATTTTTGTATGACCCCCTCTTTCTTTTTTTTATATGAAAAGTTCAAATCAAATCAAATAGAAAGAAAATTTATGTCTCTCCATCTTTTTTTTCTTTTTTTATAAATGATTTTCACTCTTCATATTTGATTCTCTTTTATAGGATAAAAAATCATCATCATCAATTCAATCATAATCAAATACAAAAAACTAAAAGTAACAACATTAAATATATATAAAAATTATGATTTTTATTTAAATAATTTTTTATATTTTTGTTTTATTTGTTTTTGTATATTTATTATATTCACAAATTTCTTCTTATATATTTAGTAAATATCATATCAATTTTTTTATATCCGAATAAATTGATTTGGATAATATAAAATAATTGTATAATTTGTTTATTGAAAAACATATATTTTAGATGGTTATAAATAAAATTATTATGAATAAATTTTAAAAAATTTAAAAAATCATAAAAATCAATTATAAGAAGTAAGTATTTTTGTGATGATATATTTTTTTATAATTTTGTATATATATATATATATATATATAATTATGGCCTCCAAACCCAAATCCCGACGCAAAAGTCCAATATTTTTCAAACCTATAAATTCAAGTCTGAATGTTAACATTTTTCGGGTGAATTCGGACTAGGTTTCGTACCTCGGACCAAAATTGACGCTCCTAATCTATTTACAACATATTATATTCACTTAAACACAAATTTATTCTTTATTTAATTTAAATATATTTTTATGTGATATGCATGATATATCAAGAAAATATTGACGAAACTTTATTGGAATGTTATTTATTATTTTATTTTATTTATTTATTTATTGAGAACGATATGATTAGAAATGATTTTGAATTGTTGAAAATTTCGAAAGAGATGACATAAAATCCAAATAAGTTAAAACGAAAAATTTATACGGTCAATCTCAAATAAACTTGGGATTAAGACGATGCTGATATATTTATTTATTTAGAGCGATTAGGACAACGAAATGGTAAAACGGTTTCAGTATCCTCCCGAGGTTTTAGCTTCAAAATCACATTTGCAAAAGCCCTCAACACAAACAGTTGGACCAACAAAGCAATGATAAATTTCGCAGTCTTTATCCGTCGTGCATTTCTTGTAAGATCTAATCTCTTCAATCTCCCTTGTGCATGTCACATCTGCCATAATACAAATATATACATATATATAACACTATTAAAATAATCATATATATACGTATATAGCTTGAGCGTATGTCTTTATATTATGTTTTTATATATATTAAGATAAATAGATACACAAATTGTTCATTGAAGCTAGGGGCTTACGAGACATTGTGATCAAGAGAGCGAAGAAGATTATGGTGAAGTAAGCCTTCGACATGTTCGGTGGTTGTTTTTTTTTTTTTGGTTACAAAAGATAGTTTTCTTTACTCTCTTTTTTTAGGCCTATGAAAATGTTTTTATGCAATGGGTGGAGAGGTCCATCAAGAACCATAGTTCTTTATATAGTGTTTAGAGCTAAATCTATGTTGGCCTTATCATAAAAGATTTGGAATGAAATCTTTGAGTATTTAATTCTTGTAACAAATGATAAGGATTACATTTTTAACGGCCTTTGTGTTCAATAATTACATATTATGTTCTTCATAAAAAAAAATTACACACGTGTTAAAAATCTTCTTTTTTCTGATACTTTCCAAATTCGAGACCTTTATTCAGATTTATTTACTTAATTATTCAGAGCAACAAATTTTTACAGATACAGATAATACTAATAAAATAATCATACCATTGAAAATAACATAGTATTGTGCAATGCCTTTTAAAAAATAATCTATGTAATAATACTTTTTTTATAAATCAGTATAACAATTAAATCAAGGTTATATCCTCGTTTCATTGGGAGAAATATCTAAAGTACCTGCTATATTAACTTCTGTCACTACCCTCCAAAATCAAAATTAAAAAAAATAGTGGTGAACAATACAAAAGACAATTAAACCCTTATAAAAATTTAGAAAGACAAAAAAACCCTTCCTCTCAATTTAAAAAATTAAAAAAATAAAAAGATAAGTTATGTTCTCTCTCATAAACTCACGATCTCTCTCTCCTAACTCTCTCTCTTGTTCTGTCACTATCCTCCAAAATCAAAATTAAAAAAAAAAATAGTGGTGAACAATACAAAAGACAATTAAACCCTTATAAAAATTTAGAAAGACAAAAAAACCTTCCTCTCAATTTAAAAAATTAAAAAAATAAAAAGATAAGTTATGTTCTCTCTCATAAACTCACGATCTCTCTCTCCTAACTCTCTCTCTTAGCTCTCAAAATTTTCTCTTTCCTAAACTCACGATCTCTCTCTTTCGAAACCATTGAATCTTTACCTAGATTCGTTAGATTTTAAAATTTTTTGATGTTGATTTTAAGTATTGGCATGGGGATTTACGGATATAAATTTAGGGTTTTTTTTTTAAATTTTGGATTTCAAAATAGAATATTGGGATTGAAGTCAAGTAATCGATTATGATGTCAAAAGGTTAAAATCGAGTTGATTTGAGTCATATGGATGTATGAGTGGATGTTTGGATAATGAATAATATGTTGATTTGGATTACACTCATATATGTGAGTTCTATGTAATTTAGGTCACATAATTATATTTGTCACAAGGTGAAAATATTACATGTCACAGGGTGATTTAGGTCGAGTTAATTTAGGTCACATGAATGTATGGGTCGATGTTTGGATGATCAATTATATGTTGATTTAGATCACATAAGTGTATGGTCACAAGGTGAAAATATCACAATTCATAGGATGATTTAGGTCACGCGTGATAATACGTCGCATAGTGAATTATGTCACATGGTCACAGATCACAAGGTCACGGAACAATAGGTGGCATGGTCACAAGTGACTTGGTTACATGGTCTCAAGTCGTACGATATCATCAATTTGTTTTGTTTTACAGTTGCCTTTTATATACAAAATAAACAAGATTAACATTAAATCAAAGGTACACACTAAAAGACATGGTCATTTGGTCACAGGTTGGCATGGTCACATGGTACCATATTTGTATAATCACATGGTACCATGTTCACATGGTCACATGGTGGTACCATGTTCACATGGTCACATGAGACCATATTTGTATGGTAACATGGTACCATGTTGACATGGTCACATGGTATCATGTTCACATAGTCATATGGTATCATGCATGGTACCATGGTGTCATAGTACCATGGTGTAATGGTACCATCTATTTTCATGGAATTAAGAGTATACTAAAAAAGGAGGCATTTGAAAAAACATTTCTTTTTTATTTGGAGGAATTGACGTCATCGAGTTCATGATTTAGAAATTCATTCGACAAAGTCTCTTAAGAAGAAGAAGAAGGGGGAAAAGTCTGATAAATGAAAAAGAAGTAGAAGATGAACGAGCAAAAGAAGACGAAGAACAAAAAGGAGAAGAACAAGAAGGACAAGAAGAACAACTATATGTGATGACAATGTCACCAAGATGCGTGGGCATATTTGTCAATAGAAATGTTCAAAAGTAGAATCAAGAACTTATTTTATGTTATGAATTTGTTTCTTTTTGTTATGACCTTTTGTTTGTTTAATATAAACCTACAAATTTTATGTTATGATATTATGTTTTATGTTTATTTTATATTTGAACATATGAGGTGAAAAATATTGTAAGGTAAAAATTTTGGATTGAAAAATTTTGGAGGGAAAAAAAATTGGGTAGAAAAATTTTGGAGGGAAAAAATGGGTTAAAAATATTGGAGGGTAAAAAATATGGGTTGAAAATATTGGGTCCCACCAAAATCAGAGTTGAATTGTTAACCGTAACTGTTTTGCACACTTTGATTATACTAGACCCCACAAGAAATATTATATGTTCAAACTGGGACTCATAATATTTCGGTCACAATGGGTCACAGTTGGTCACAAGGGTCGATTTAGTGGATTCCTTTAAATGAATCGATTTGATTGTCATCACATCTTCCATATGCACCATTTTGAACTATATTTAACTATAATAATTGAGTTACTCGAATTTTGTGTACAAAAGTAGTTCTCACAAATGTTATACATTAGTGTTCATAGTCTTTTATAAAGAATTTTGACAATTTTGGTCTTTTTATATTACAAACTCGTTTTAACGTTTTGTAATTTTGTTATCAACATAATATTTATGTTTCTTATACCTTATAATAACAGACCAAAGCTTGGAAATTACGTTTTCACCTGTATTTATTTTCGTCACTTGGTCAAGGTCACATCCGGTCACAATGGTCACATAGTGTAAAATTGACATTGGTCACATGCTGGTCATATGAGACCCAATCACTACTCATATGAGATAACTTATTTACTGTTTTTTAATATATAGAATGAAACCAAAGTATTATAACGTATTATTTTAATACATTATTATACAAAGATCTTAATGTTTTAGTGTACAAATACAATATAACATTATTATACAATTTATATTTCTTTATTCATTCAAAATTAGGGTTTCTCTCAAACTTTGTTGATGTTGATGCTCCTGTTATGACATGGATCCGCTTCTGGGCTTCACTAGGATCTGGAGAGCGATTCTGTTTAGGTCTCCCACTTTTTCATTTGTCTTCCAATTTTTTTGTACCCCTCATAGCTTTGCTTGATTCTGATACGAGTCTGTAACTGTACATGAGATTATGTTTTCTTACCACTCCAATGTTTCGAGTTTAAGATCAATGTTGTACGCAACTTCCAATTACAACCGGATCCAACAAATTTGCAGCTTATTTCCCATAATTCCAATTCGAACAAGTTCACTGTTTCCTTTAACAGTTGACAAATAACTCAACTTGATCCGTTTTATCTTTGTCCGACTTCATCTCAACACATAACTCTCGAACAAGTTCACTGTAGGTCACCTCACAAGGGAGATAAAAGAATATCACTCTTTGGTTTTCCATCACCTTTTCTTGTGACCATTATTACCCTTCATGACTATTCTTGACTATTGACCACATGAACATAGTACCATGTGACCATTATTATCATTCGACCATGTAATTTAAACTCATGTGACCGTTATTATCAATTCGACTATTATGGAGATCATGTGATCGTTTAACCAAGTGGATCTGGTACCATGTGACCATGTGAACCTGGTACCATGTGACCATGTGAACATGGTACCATGTGACTATCTGAGCATGGAACCATGTGACCATGTGACAATTGTACCATCTGAATTAAATCTATTACAATATCATACTACAAAGGACAAAACTTCACAAACATCACAAATTAGAAGAAAAGAAATGAAAAAATATCATTTCTCATCAAACAACCCCCACAACCATTGATGTATATGAAAAATAATAAGATTTTCGCAATTGATTATTTATTTCTAACTTCTTCACTAATTTTCCACTGATTTTGCTTTGATTTTGAACAATTTTGATGAAAAAATCAGAAAAGAGAGAAAGTGTAGGAGAGAAGTGGAAGAAGAATCATTATTCATCAAATAAACCCACACAATCGTCAATGTGCATGAAAAAAGAATAAACCCACATAATTTTTCACTAATTTTGTTTTGATTTTTAATGAATTTGAAAAAAAAATTCAGATGAGAGAGAAAGTGTAGGGGAGAGAGAGCTCGGCAAGAAAGAGGGGAAGGAGAGAGAAACCAAAAGGAGAGGAGAGAGAAACCTAGATTTTAGAAAAGAATTTTTTAAATTAAAAATAAATAAATAAAATAGGGTATTTTAGTCATTACATATTAAAGAGGGTATAATAGAAGTTGATTTTTTTTAAAAAATAGAGGGTATGGTTGGATATTGATTTAGTACATCGAGGGTAGAATAGAAGTTGCCCCGTTTCATTGTCATCAATTTTGGCTACTATCACAAAAACTAAAGAATTCCAAGCCCAAAATAATATAATAGATAAATAACCTACATAAAGTTTTTTTGTTAAAGAATAAATCATATAAAGTTGAAAAAAGTTATTTAATTTGTCTATATAAAAATAGTACTACAACAAGTTTTGTGTTTTTGAAAAAGAGATCTCGTTGTATCACGAGATTATTTATCTAAACTCGAAATAATTTTATATATAGATAAATTAAATGGTGGTGTAGTTGATGGTCTGGTATCTTTGAAAAGGGTCAACTTCTATTATACCATCTATGTGCTACATCAACATCCACTCATACCCTCCTCCTAAAAAAAATTTCAACTTCTATAATACTCTCTTTAATACACAATGACTGAAATACCCTTAATATATTATATTACATAATTTTTTTAATAAAAAATATTCCTCCTAAAATATAGGGTTTTTCTCTCTCCTCCATTTTTCGATTTCTCTCTCTTCTTTTTTTGAGTTTCTCTCTCTTGCCACTCTCTCTCATCGAATTTGGTCATTCTCTCTCCTGCATTTTCTCTCTATTCTTATTTTTTTCATCAAAATCGCTCGAAATCAAAGTAGAATCAGTGAAAAATTAGCGAAGAGTTGGAAATAAATAATCAATTGCGAAAATCTTATTGTTTTTCATATACATTGATGGTTGTGGGGGTTAATTTGATGAAGAATGATGTTTTTTCCACTTCTTTTCTTCTACTTGGTGATGTTTGTGAAGTTTTATCCTTTGTTGTATGGTATTGTCATAGATCTGATTCGGATGGTATAAGGTTCGCATGGTCACATGGTACCAGGTTCGCATGGTCACATGGTACCAGATTTGCATGGTCACATGGTACCATGTTCACATGGTCACAAGGTACCAGGTTCACATGGTCACACGATCACATGATCTCCATAATAGTCGGATTGATAATAATGGTCACATGGATTTAAATTAAATGGTCGAATGGTAATATTGATCACATGTTACTATGTTCATATGATCACATAGTCACATAGTCAAAAATGGTAATAATGGTCACATGGTCACTGTGTCCAGAATAGTCAAATTGATCTGCATTTTGTATTTATAATTTCTACAACTATTATAGACGGACGAGATGAGAGATCGACAATTGTATATTTTCTTTATGATGGTAAATGGATAATGAATAAGAATGGAGAATATGAATGAGAAGGAAAGGTGATGAAAATTGATCTGCATTTTGTATTTATAATTTCTACAACTATTATAGACGGACGAGATGAGAGATCGACAATTGTATATTTTCTTTATGATGGTAAATGGATAATGAATAAGAATGGAGAATATGAATGAGAAGGAAAGGTGATGAAAACCAAAGAGTGTTGGAAGTTACTTTATCCGGCTGTAATTGGAAGTTGCGTACGACATTGATCTTAAACTCGAAACGTTGGAGTGTAAGAAAATACAATCTCATGCATAGTTGCAAACTCGTATCAAAATTTAACAAAGCTATGAAGGGTACAAAGAAATTGGAAGACAAATAAAAAAATGAGAGTCCTAAACAAAACCGCTTTTCAGGTCCTAGTGAAGTCCTAAAGCGGATCTATGTCACAATAGGAGTATCAACATCAACAAAGTTTGAAAGAAACCCTAATTTTGAATGAATAAAGAAATATAAAGGGAAAATACCTAAAAACTCCTAAACTTGTAATTTGGTGTAATATCAATTCCTGAACTTGTAGGTGCGCCTATTTATTCCCGAACTTGTATTTTTTAACACAATAATTCCTAAACTTGTTTAACAGTTCCAAAATCTTCCATACCGCTAATTAACCAAAGCAAAGTTTAGGAATTACTGTGTTCAAAAATACAAGTTTAGGAATTACTGTGTTCAAAAATGCAAGTTTAGGAATTAATATGTTCAAAAATACAAGTTCGGGAATAAATAGGCGCACCTACAAGTTCAAGAATTAATATTACACCAAATTACAAGTTTAGGAATTTTTAGGTATTTTTTCCAAATATAAATTGTATAATAATGTTATATTATATTTGTACACTTAAACATTAAGACCTTACTTTGTATAATAATGTATTAAAATAATACGTTATAATACTTTGGTTCTATTCTACATATTAAAAAAACAGTAAATAATTTATCTCATATGAGTAGTGGTTGGGTCCCATATGACCAGTATGTGACCAATGTGACCAATGTGCAATTTTACACTATGTGACCATTGTGACCAGATGTGACCTGTGACCAAGTGACGAAGGTAAATACAGGTGAAAACGTAGTTTTCAAGCTTTGGTCTGTTATTATAAGGTATAAGGAATATAAATATTATGTTGATGACAAAATTACAAAACATTAAGACGAGTTTAATATAAAAAGATCAAAATTGTCAAAATTCTTCATAAAAAACTATGAACACTAATGTATCACATTTGTGAGAACTACTTTTATACACAAAATTCGAATAACTCAATTATTATAGTTAAATATAGTTCACAATGGTGCATAAGGAAGATGTGATGACATTCAGATCGATTCATTTGAAAGAATCCACTAAATCGACCCTTGTGACTAACTGTGACCAACTGTGACCCATTGTGACCGAAATATTGTGGGTCCCAGTTTGAACATGCAATATTTTTTGTGGGGCCCAGTATAATCCAAGTGTACAAAAAAAGTTACGGTTGACGTGGAATCCAACATTTTCAACCCATATTTTTTAGCATCCAATATTTTTTGGCCCAAATTTTTTTCCCTCCAAAATTTTCCAACCCAAAATTTTTTCCCTCCAAAATTTTTCAACCTAAAATTTTTACCTTTCAATAGTTTTCACCCCACATGTTCAGATATAAAATAAACATAAAACATTATATCATAACACAAAATTCTGTGAATTTATAATAAACAAACAAAAGATCATAACAAAAAGAAATAAGTACATAACATAAATAAGTTCTTGATTCTACTTCTGAACACTTCCATTAACAAATATGGTGGTTGTCAATTGCTTACGCATCTTGGTGACATTGTCATCACATATAGTTGTTGTTCTTCTTAACATTGTCCTTGTTCTTGTTCTTTTTCTGCTCGCTCGTCTTCTACTTATTCCTCATCTATCAGACTTTTTCCTTTCTTCTTAGAAAACTTTCTCAAACGAATTTTCAAGTCATGAACTCGACGACGTCAATTCCTCCAAATAAAAAAGAAGTGCTTCTTCAAACGTTTCTTTATTTATTATACTCTTAATTTTCTGAAATAGATGTGACTTTATGTTATTATATTAAACCAAGTGACCATGACACCAACAGACTATGTGATCATGTCATCAAGACACCATGTGACCATGTGAACATGGTACCATGTGACCATGCCAATATGGTACCATGTGACCATGGTATCATGTGACCATGCCAATATGGTACCATGTGACCATGTGAACATGATACCATGTGACCATAAAACCTGTGACCAAGTGACCATGCGTGAACTAAATCATCTTATAGACTGTGATATTTCCACTTTGTGACCATACAATTATGTGACCTAAATCAACATATCATTGTTCACCCAAACATCGACCCATACATCCATATGACCCAAAACTTGAAATTTTATATTACAATCGATTACTTAACTTCAAACCCAAAATCTATTTTGAAATCTCAGAAATTTCAAAAAACATAACTCTAAGTTTCTATCCGTCAAATCTCAACCCCAATACTTCAACTCAACATTAAATATTGCCAAAATCCAACAAATTTCACAAAAAAAAAGAAGTAACCTACCACATGTTCGTCTAACTCTGCAATTCGTATTCGGTTTTTGGTCTCGGTCGAAGATGCCGATGAAGTTGAATATTGGGCTGATGTCGAAGCCATTTTTTGTTGTCTTCTTCGCTTCTTCTTCTTCTTTGAGTCTTGAGTCTTAAGAGAGTTAAAGAGAGGAAGATTCTGCAGAGAAATCGGATTTAAATCTGCAAGAAATCGACGATTTCGATAGGAAGAGAGAAGAGATAGTGAGAATTAGGAGAGAGAAAGAGGATCGTGGGGTTGAGCTAGGAGAGAGAAGATAAAATAGTTTTTCTTTAATTCATATGTAATACTTTATCAGTAGGAGAGAGAATATAAAATAGTTTATTTTTTATATTTTAAATTCAGACAGAGTACTTTTTCGTCTTTGTATATTTGTGTGAGGGTTAATCTGTCTTTTTCAATGTTCAATCACTTTTTTTTTTAATTTGAATTTTCAAGGGTATGTTAAGAAGTCCTTGCAGGAGTCAAAGGGTAGATTGGATATATCCCCCTTTGAAAACCCGTAGAAGAAATTTTAGGATATCTAGATCTCTTTCTCCGTTTTCGTATCGACTGTCGTCATCACAGCCGTGAGAATAATTTGTAAATTGGAAAATATATGAAAATTTTGTATGGCATATTCTAGGAAATTGGAGATTTTTTATGGAATTTTTCTTCAATTTTTTTTATAAAAATTTAAAATATTGAATATTTTTTTGTTACATAATAAAAATTTAATTTCAATTTGAAAATGTAACATTTTCTAAATTGGAGAATATATATACTAAATTGGAGATTATACTAAATTTTCAATTAGAAATTTGTATGACATATTAAGAAATTGCAGAATTTATATGAAAATTTTCCTCCAACTTTATGATAAAAATTTTAAAATTGAACAATTTTTTTTGTAAAACTTTAAAGATATGAATATGAAAGTGAGACTAATAGTTATCTATGATTTTTTTTGGGATTTTTAATCATCTCACAATCATATCGGCATATAAATTTTCAATTAGAAATTTGTATGACATATTAAGAAATTGCAGAATTTATATGAAAATTTTCCTCCAACTTTATGATAAAAGTTTTAAAATTGAACAATTTTTTTTGTAAAACTTTAAAGATATGAATATGAAAGTGAGACTAATAGTTATCTATGATTTTTTTTGGGATTTTTAATCATCTCACAATCATATCAGCATATAAAGAGATTAAATACTTTACCAACATCTTGTTCATGTGTCAAATTTTAAAATTTTAATTTAAAACACAATCACCATAAACGATTTGATTATTTTCACATAGAAAAGATTCAAGTATTTTCTTCCTAGGAACAAAGCCATGACAACATGGACCTGCTGTATGACATGAACAGAAGAATTGCATATTGCACCATGCTCGTGTAGCCTGAAATATAAAAGAACATCACAACAGACTACGAATTTTTGGTGCTTTACTTGAACACAAATGAAGAGAGATTTGAAGAAATATGATTCAACATTGGATAAATCCAACATTGGAACCAGTTGGAACACAGAACAAATGACATAAAAAGAGATAGCAAAGCAATTCAGACAACTTTGAAAACCCATTTCCAAACAGAAGAAATCAAAACATGCATCACTTCAGAACACAATGACGAGACCAATAATCATCAAAGTGAGTAATGGGTAAGTGCCTAGATCCTGCACCATCTGAAATCCGTCAGGGATAGATTCGATCATGCTCCAAAGTAACAAGTAACATCTTCACCAGAAATATACATGTACCCAAGAGGGCAAAGCAAATCAGAGAACTTTGAAGACCATATTTGAATCAGAAGATATCAACATGTACCCACTTCAGAGATATATGTTCTCATCATCTTGCTCTACTTCCCCTCACAACTAGTAAATATCCAACCCTATTAAGAACTGCCAAGATAGAAGAGGCAACCCAAATCGCCGGTTTCGTGAAAAAAATTCAAACCTTTAACACATGTTGAAACCCAGATAAGTTGGCATTAGAGAGACGGCAAAGCAATTCAGAGAACTTTGAAGACCATATTTGACACAAGATATCGTCATGTCTGACTTCGGACACAAATGTTCTCATCACAATGCTCTGCTTCCCAAACAACAGAACCAATCAACGAAACAGATACCAAGCGGTAAAAGAGCGAGAAATAGAATCCTGTTTTGTAGGCCTAAACGCAAATTCTGAGCAGTTGAGAGATTTCTACAACAGCCCAGATCGGGGAAACAACGCTAATTGCCTCAACTTTAGCACCGGTTTATACCCTTTTTTCTCGATTTGTTCCTCGCATCTATAAGCTCGAAGATGCGAGGGGCTAATCGGTGCGAACTTCCATCTGTATAGATACTACAAAAAAAATATTCGGCCTATTGACACGAATTCGACGAAACCCAGAAATCGGTAACGTCTACACGATTATACCTCTAAGAAAGAATCGAAATCAACTAATGTTTTCGATCCAAAACCGAAAACGAGGATCGGAGATGGGCGAAATGAGAGAGACTTAGCACTTCGCCATTGGCTTTGCGACTGGTCGATTAGAGATTAGGGTTTTCCGGTATTTAAAGAGGACTACACCGGGTCGGGCACAAAATCGGGCCGGGTAGGTTCTTTGTAAAGATTTAGATTTCCTGCCGTTCAAGAACTTTGTTGAAGGACTACGCGTCGTTTCTCTATCTTAAACAAAGTGAAAAATAAAACATTACAAAGAAATAATTTACATCACAAGATACAAAATTACAAATGGTATCCAACTGATACACAACCAATGAGTAGTGGCAATAGCCAGGAGAATTTCCTTCTCCTCCCAGCAAACTAGAGGGGATTTTCAGAGCTCTTGTTTGACAAAAGCCAAGGCCAAGAAGGAAATAATTAACACAAAAACGACGGGCAAAACCCGAATGGGCCTCCATCTATTTGCCTTGCTAATATCTGTGGCTTCGTTCTTCGTTCCTGCTCCGCCCTCATCAGACACAGAAGGGTCTGATTCAGTTTCAGGTCCTGTTCCATCCACTGTTGTCTCATCCTCCTATATAAACAAGAGCAAGATCTCAAAACATCAATTATTCTTCATACACATCAATGGTGTCAGTTCAGTTTCTCATGCATAGTTTCCTTGTTTTGGCAAAGTACCTGCCTGCAGAGTTTTAGCAAAGGCCTCTGTTTTGCAACCATCTTCACGAAAATGTAGCTCTTTGTCATCTCGATCTCCAGTGGAAGATTCATATTCTTGATGTTTGTTTCCCACTTTGCGCAACCTCGATAACTCGTTTTCCTTTGCCAAAGAATATAGCTGCACATAACGTTAACGTGTCAACAATGAACTAATTCTAACTTGTTTTCCTTTTCTTTAGTGCAGCACGTAGGAAGAGAAGAGGTACCCGTTCTTGTATACGTTCCCTTTCAGTGGCTAGTTGCATGACCATATCCATCAAAAGCTTGTTCCTCGCATTTATTTCTTGCGCACTTCTCTGTTTTTCATGTTTACTTTGATCCAGCAATACTTCTAAGGATTCAACTCTTTCCCTCAGAAAGGTCACTTTCAAAGTTGGTTGTGGACAACTCAATACACTGCTCCTCCACCGAATCTCTCCCGGTTTCAGCTTTCGAGACCTTTGATTTGAGTTCTTCTATTAAAGTCTCCATGTCCCATATTGCTGAATATAGCATGTTCTGCTGTTCTTGACTCGCTTCTGATGATGCCCTCGAGTTTTGCAGTAGAACTTCTAACTCCCTCAGTTGCTTCTCGAGTGAAGTCACCTTCTTCCTATTTTTATCATCAGCCTCTTTGAGAAAATTTATTTCCTCGGTAAGTTCAAGATTTGCAGCCGTTAGTTCTTTTATCTTTGTTTCTCCACTTTCCACTCTACTTTCAGCCTCGAAGAGGCTTTCTTTTAGCGACTCAGTTGCATTTTCCATTTCAGCAAGCTGTACTAGAATTTCTTGTTTAGAGATACCAACACTTTTCAGCTCGAGTTCGGTATTTTTTAGCTTCTGTTCGGCTGACTTCACATTTTCCCTCAAAGAGAGTACTTCTGAAACTAACTTCATACCTTCTCCATTGCTTTCCTCAAGCTTTTGCAAGCGAATATCTTTGGCTTTGTTTTGTGCAATACAATCTTCAAGCTTAGACTTAAGTTCAGACTCCCGCTGGACTGACCCATTCAGATTAAACTGGAGAATCTGAAGTTTACCGATGAGTTCCTTTGAAATCCCCATAAGCACCTCTGAAGAATTTTCCGCCTCTAAAAACCGTCCCCATATAACTTCTGATGCTTCTTCCATCCGAGAAACCACCTCCCCAGTGTAGTGTAGCTTGAGTTGCAGCTGTTCTTCATTTTGCCGAAATCCTGATAACTTCTTCTCGAGCTCTAGCTCTCTTCCCAAAGACTTCTCCAGCATCGTCAGAACATGTTTCTGCCTTAAATCTGACGGTCTTCTCAACTTTCTACCGACATCCTTCAGGTGACTGTTTCTCGGGAACTCCATTGACTCATCGTTTTCACCTGCCAACATGGTTATTCATTTTAACAGCCATATCTCCAGAATCTCAAAGATCCAAAACACAAAGATTCTTTCAGTGAGCTAAAAAAGTGCTGTTACCTCCACCATTTTTTATATAATGAAGCGTTCTTTGGAGCTGTGCTAATTGCAATGTGATCTCTGAGAGTTGCCCCCTAGACTGCTTCAAAGATTCAGCAGAATCATCCAACTTGCTTCCCATAATAACATAAATTTCTTTTGTTTGTCCACATGAAGATAGCTTGTATGACATGTCAATAACTTGGGCTTCGAGCACATCCAAGAACTCGTCCACCCCCCTTAACTCGGACTCCAAAATACCACATAAGAGATCAAACGTCAAAGCTTTCTCCATTGATCCTGTAGAATCAGTTATGGCCATGCCTTCAAGATCACTATCCCAGGCTAGTAGGTGCATGAGAAGAACATGAAAATTCAGCAGCTTTTCTGAAGTATATGTTGTGTCCAAGTCTATTTCTGTCAAGATCCTCAACATATCATTCATCTCTTGCATGTCACTCTCGCTATCCAAGGCCTCACTCTCCATAGACATCTCGGGAATAGTTTCTTCAACTTCGACACCTAAGCCCTGAAAGGTGAACTGGAACGTAAACACCAGCCAACAAGATGATAGAGAGTACTACCATTCTTGTTCATGAAAGAATGATGGAATCAGAAACTAACCTTTTAAGACGAAAATGCAGTAAAAAGAACAAGAAACAGAAAGATGAAACAGAAATCGACACACCCCATATATGTGATTCATCACCAAGATTTTCAGACAACTAAAGACATGTGCATCAAAAAAGCTAACACCAGATAATACACCAGTTCTTGTTTGACCACTCTGGAATCAAAACATCCTGAAGTTGAGGAATCTACAGTTATTTTCCAAAGCAAGTCCCAATTGTAGTGCCATTCAAAAGATGGGTCAAACCACTGTTTCTCCATTGAAAAAAAAACACTCAATCCACGACTAAAACCAAGAACCGACATCCAATCATGAGAATACCGACCAAACCTCAACTATGTTTGGCTTCCTAGTGGCAAATTCAGCATTTTCAATAACAAATACATTATCGAGAATATAAAGACCAACATTTCTACCAACTTTAGCCATAAAAACGAGGAAAGTATCAAAATTCTACTAACAAAATGTAACAATGAGAGAACCCAGTTGCTTGATACAGCAACTGCGCAAGATCGAGATATCAAAACACAGATAAAATCATAACGATAACAAAGGGGAAGAGAACGATCAAATGGGTTCTTAGAGACCGACCTGAACGATGAAACTCCGACGGGATTCGTTGAATTCGGCGATCAAGAGGATCACGAGTCTTCTCCTTCCAAAGAAGCTATTGAATTTTTCTCTTCCTTGTGGAAGACGGACGATCCTCTGGGTATTTTTTTTTCCTGGCGTCGGTACTGAATGCTAAAATGCGCGGGATGCCCACAGATCAGTCAACGACCGCGGGAGCGTGCGCATGATAGACGCGGGGTCATGCGCACGTTAGCAGCAAGGGCGCTTCTGTGGTGGACGTTGAATTATTGAGCAGAAACAGAATAGACAACGGAAAAAGCAAACGAGCTTCTCTTACCATTGGCTGGTTCCAGCCAGAAGAAGCAGAAAAAACGACAAAAAATAAACTTGCTCTCGTGATGCATACACACACACACACACATTATACACAAAACGTATTATATGCAAAATATATAACGTAAATTTTGAATTTCTAAAATTCGAAATTTGGATAAGGAAATAACATTTACATTCTGTATTTTTTTTTATAAACATTACGAAACATGCAGTTTAAAATTTTAACTCGCTGTAAAATTCATTTGAAAAATATATATGATTGGATCGTGTTAGAATCTGCATCAAATATCGAAAGATCCGTAAAAGACTGGACATTAATATGGGCCGATCAGGATTAGGCCTTGGGGCAATAACTATATATATATATATGTGTACGCCCAATATTTAAAATGCTCATAAGATAAATTTTTTAGCCCAACCTTCCCTGAATATCCCTCGGGTAAGCGAGGTCCAACCCCCTGAATTGATGGGGGCCCTTCCCCCAGAAGAGAATGTTTCGCTAGTCACAACATCATTGAATTCCGAAGCTGATGTGGGAGCTCAGGATCCTGAGGAGGGGGTGACCACTAGAACAGAACAACTGCCAAATTCTGAGCAAATAAATTCTTCTAATACCAGTCCTCAGTGCTCCAACATGGAGACTGAGTTTCAACAGGTCAAACCTAAAAGGGTCGAGGCAGAGGTCGAGGTCGCGGTCGGAAGACCGTGGGTGAAAACTAACCAAGGTATCAGGATTCCATGATTTTTTGTTGGAATAGTAGAGGGCTCAATAGTCGGAATAAAAGCCAGGCAGTGAAGTCCTGGTTAGTGGCACACAAACCTGCGGTAGGTGCCCTTTTGGAGAGTCACATTCTTGCGCAGAATGAGGCTCGTATTTTGGCTGCAATTCCCCAAGGTTGGAGGTACTTCTCCAACTACCCAGCGGATCCCACGGGTCGAATTTGGATCATTTGGAGCCCGGAGACGATTGTCACCATATATCATGTCACCGATCAAGCCGTTACCTGTGGCATTGAGAACCATAACATTGGCCTCAAAACCACTGCTACTTTTGTGTATGCGAGGAACCTGCCCTCCGCGAGAATACCACTTTGGACCGATATTAGAAATCTCGCCAACTATCCCTTGATGGAGAACACGCCTTGGATCATGTTAGGAGGCTTTAATCAAATACTCAGCCCGGATGAACGATCAGATTATCCTGGTTTTCAGCCCCGCTCCATTGGTTTATTTGATTTTGCTAGCTGCCTTGAAGATGTTGGGATGTTTGATATATGTGGGAAAGGAAATCGCTTCACTTGGTGGAATAACCAGGTGGAAAATCCAGTGGCAGTCAAATTAGATAGGGTCCTTATCAATGAGCAGTGGTTTGACAAATTCCCCGGAGCATATGCGGAATTCTTGGCCCCGGGTGTATCTGATCACTCTCCTTATATCGTTCATTTTCCGAGCATGCAATCCAGAATTAAGAGGCCTTTCAAGTATTTTGACCATCTCTCAACACACCCGGACTTTGGACAAACAGTAAGTGATCACTGGATGTTTGAGGAGACACAAGGGACAAGATAGTTTAAATTCTGTAGTAGTCTGAGGCTCCTTAAATGCCCGCTGCGAAGACTGAATAGAAGGAACTTCAATCGACTGCCCCAAAAAGTAAAGGAAGAAGAGGCCAAACTTGAGAGGATACAATCTGACATCCTCAGATCCCCCACATCAGCTCTTGCAGCCCAGGAACATTCGACCCAGAAAAACCTATTATGGTTGAGACAAGCGGAAGAAAGGTTCTTTCGCCAAAAAGCTCGAATTACTTGGCTAAAACTTGGAGATAGAAATAACTCGTTCTTTCATAACTCGGCACGGCAGAGGGCTGCCCGCAACCATATTCAGTTTTTCATGGATGGAGAGGGAAACAAGATCACTGGATCGTCTGCCATCAAGGACCACGCTGTCTCCTTCTATACGGCACTTCTAGGCTCCTCAGACCCAAAAATTCGTCGAGCTCCCGCCTCATGGCTGGCTGAATTATTTCCTTCCACTTGCCCATCGGAAATAAAGTCCTCCTTGACATTAGAGGTTACCCTTGAGGAGGTGAAGTCGGTTTTCAACTCCATGGCAAACCACCCATGGAGTTCTTCCGCAATGGAAAACTACTAAAAGAGCTCAATGCGACCATCATCACATTGGTTCCGAAGATCCCAGAAGCCATTAACCTTAGGGACTTTAGACCAATCAGTTGTTGTAAAAATCTCAACGATAACAAAGGGGAAGAGAACGATCAAATGGGTTCTTAGAGACCGACCTGAGTACCTGCCTGCAGAGTTATTTCCAAAATCATTGCTAACCGGCTGCAACTTCTACTTCCTTGGTTAATCTCAGGGAATCAGGCTGCATTCCAAAAAGGGCGTTCTATGGGTGATCACATTATGCTTGCAGCGGAGCTGGTAAGGGACTACAATAGACCCTCGGCCGAGCCAAGTGCAATGCTAAAAATCGATATCAAGAAGGCGTTTGACTCAATTAGCTGGGATTTCAGAAAACTTCTTGGGTACAGGGACCATGCAAGGGAATTTCTCAGATGTGTACTCGGCAATGGGAAGGCAGCAACTTTTTGGCACGATGACTGGACAGGGATGAAGCCACTTATAGAGCGCATTGGGGCTGCAGGCCCTCGTGCTCTCAGAAATCCCCTATATGCTACTGTCGCTGAGGCTGTTAGAGGTTCAAACTGGAATTTTCCCGGAGCTCGATCTTCGGCAGTCCAAGTTGTGTTATCTAGGATCACAACCATTCTTCCTCCAACAGTGGATGCTGGCCCGGACAGATTCGAATGGAAGACAGCGACTGACTCCTTCAGTACGCAGTTCTCTCCGACAAAAACTTGGGACGTAATAAGGGATCGTGCACCGAGGGTTCCGTGGTTTCGGCTAGTTTGGTCCAGGTTTGCTACTCCGAGACTTAGCTTTAACTTATGGCAAATTTTTCTTGGCAGATTACCCACTTTGGATCGTCTTCAAAGATGGGGCATTACAGCAACCGCTACATGTGTTCTTTGCCAGCAAGCTCCAGAATCTCATGACCATCTCTTCTTCGACTGCGAATTCAGCAATGCAATCTGGGAGTTCTTTGCATCTGCATGCTATAGCTCTCCTCCATCATCCCTTGAAGAGTGTACAGACTGGTTGCATAACCAACTTGACGATGAACCCTGCACAAGGAGGGAGCTCTCCAAGTTGGTTCTGCACGCTGTAGCATACACAATCTGGCAGGAACGAAACGTGAGGTTATTTCGGAATGAATCCAAAACGATAGCAGCTCTCCGACTAGCGGTTGACAAGCTGATAAGTGATAATTATTTCCAGGGAATCCAAATTGGTGACGACTACGACATTCCTGGAGGATGTCTGGCTCTCTATTACTGATCCAATCCGTCCAATTCTTCGGCGCCGATTGATCCGACATGTTCTTTGTTATTCCACTTTTGTATTCTCTTTGGCAGGAATCCTGTACCTTTGGGTTTAATTTCGACTTAATGTCGCCTTCTACAGTAACAATTTTTTGACTTTTTAATGCATTTACCATTATAAAAAAAAGGAATAAAACAAAAACTAAACCGACAAACAAAAAAATCAAAGGCCAAAGATGTCACACACACACATATATATATATATATATGTATAATATGCTGGTATATAGCTTGATATGTTTCGGATATGTAGAAATATTTATTATGTCTACATATTTATCTAATACTTTATTAATTTTGTCATCAGATCTAAATTCATTGATTTCATTATAATTTTTTGGGGTATTTACCGGCACTCTCGTTTTCGTTTTACAGTAGGGGTGTCAAAACGAGTCCGGCTCGCGAACTGGCTCGTGGCTCGCCAGAAAACGAGCGATCTGAACTGTGATTTTTTCAGCTCATTAAAAAACGAGTCTAACGAGCCATGCTCATTGAACACGTGTTCAACGAGCATGACTCGGCGAGCTAGCGAGCTGCTCAACGAGCTGTTTTTTATTTTAAAAATAAATTAAATTTATATAAAAAATTCTAATATAATTTTATATTCTTTTTTTCATATCAATCATATGATATTATAAATATTCTAATTATTATGATGGTGATAATTGAAAATATTAAATGATATTGGAGTTTTACTAATTTTTTATGTATTTATTTAAATTTATAGTTAAATTTAGAATAAATATAAATAAAAAATATTATATATCTCTAGTTCAACGACCCGGCTCGTTCAGATCGGAAAACTGGCGAGCGATCTTAACCGAGGTTTTTCTGGCTCATTAAAAAACGAGCCTAACGAGCTATTCTGGGGAGCTTTGCGTTCACAGCGACAGTCTTGCCATCTCAGAAAACTTCTTGGGTACAGGGACCATGCAAGGGAATTTCTCAGATGTGTACTCGGCAATGGGAAGGCAGCAACTTTTTGGCACGATGACTGGACAGGGATGGGGCCACTTATAGAGCACATTGGGGCTGTAGGCCCTAGTGCCTTTTGGTATAGAATGTCTAGTGCATTTTACTCGGTTTTGCATATTTATAGGCATTCTAGAGAACATTTGGTCTCGATATTGTTTGGTTGCTTTCTTTGGTGTCAAAACACGTATTCATGCATAAAAGACAGCAAAATGGATGGAGAACATGGACTACGAAACATCACAGACGATACGGGAACATTTGGGGTTGTTCCGGGAAAAAAATAAAGCCTAAAAAGTCAGATCTTGCAAGTCTAATAACTTTCACTCTACAAGTCCAAATCATACGTTCTCTACAATTGAAAAGCCCTCTTCAATATCTATGCATAGACACCAAAATCGTGCAAATCCGACATTGGAGCAGAAAGTTATGAGCAAATCTATAAAGCATGTTCGAGTTGAAGAATCGACACGAACCGTGTTCCATTGACACGGTCGTGTCATGTCCGTGCTGAAAAAAGTGAAGTTCTGCTCAGAGAATTGGCTCGGACCATGTCATCATTCGACATGGCCGTGTTGATTCAAACTCGTCCGTGTTCAACCCATGTCTAAAGTGAAGATTTTTAACAGAGAATTGACACGTACCATGTTGCATTCGACAGGGCCGTGTTGCATTACGGGAAAACTTTCTATTTTACATCCAAACTTCCGTTTTCAGCAAAGGAAGAAGCCTAGCTGCCAAGCAAATAAATAGAAGACGTCTTGGACTTCAGAAATCATCGAGAGATCACAGGAGAAGCCAGAGAACTCGAGAGAGAATCAAGACGGAGTTTTCCGGGAGCAGAGATTGAAGAATCGTCGTCGAGAGATCGTTGCAAGTCTTCTTTATCTGTTTCTATGTTTTTTCTTATTGATTTGAACTCGTTTGTTGTTATGGTAGTGAGTAGTCGTTTCACTGTAGCTAGGGATTTAACCTTGTAGGGAGTTCTTTGGTTTTTATTTTTCGAGACTACATTATCGATATTCGGCGGTTTAATTGAATTGAATTTATTGCTTTTGATCTTCTTGGCCCTTTGATTGATTGATCTTAGATTCTGATTGACAACGAGAGTTGGAATTAGATTCGGAAAGAATTCATTGAATGAATTGATTAAGACTATTGAGAAAAAAAAAAAAATTTAGCCCATGCAGACGAATAAACCTATTAATAAAATATGTTGCTTTCCTTTTTCTTCTTTTTCATTTTACATTAAAACAGTCGTATGTTGCTCTAGCGGCCATATTATATGTGTATCCAGTAGTATTGAAATTATGATTGCATAAAAAATATATATAATTAGAGCAATTATACAGTAATAAAGCTCTATATATATGTGTGTATAAGACTACGGTTTGTTTAGGTGTATGAAATTGGGAGTCCCGAGGCCAACTAATGATGACATTGGGGCTTGTGACCGTCCACCAACTCTCTAGAAAAAAAACTCATAATTCCCGAGTTTTAAATTGGTGTAATATAAATTTCTAAATTTGAAAAGGTATTTATTAATTTCCAAACTTACAAAATTAAACACGATACTTATTGAATTTGTTAAACGGTTCTATAATTTTCCTTAGCGTTAATTTGTCAAAAAATTACGTTAGATCGATCCGACGTATCGAGCCAACTTAGAAAATTGATATCACATATGCAAATTTTCGGTTTTTCGATAAACCGAATTTAATGAACCGGATTCAAGATAGAAAATCGGTAACCTAATCCTAAATTTTATCAATTATTTTTACCCTTTCATCGACGGGAACCAAAACTTAACTCTTTTCTCGCCTTCTCATCGGCAATCTCTTCAACGATGGATATTTCTTGAAAATCCATATTAAATATTCATCAAAACTCTCTTATTTTTTGGCTTTCCCCTTAGTTTTTTGTGAGTCGTGATGTTTTGTTCTTTTTGGGGATTTGGAAAATTTTCTGGTGTCTATGATTCGCGGATGAAGGAGACCTTCGAATCCCAGATTCTGTACTGAAAGAGGAATACTAAGAAAGGGTAAATTCGGTACATTACATACATATGTATTGTTTACGTATCCAAATTGTTCCCCCGATTTCATCTCCACAAGTCTTCGTCGTAAGATATTCCCCTTCCGCATCGTCTTTCTTTTCTTGAAAAAAATAATTATTTTTTCTCAATTTATCCACGACACTAATTTACGCATATCAAAATTCAAAAAGTGGAAATTCTTTGCCCAGGAAGAAATCTGGGAGAACTCTTATTTTTTGCTTTCTCCTCGAATGTTTTTGTGAGTCGTGATGTTTTTATTTTTTTTGGGGAATTTCTGGTGTTTATGATTCTTTGATGGAGGAGGAGACCTTCGAGTCCCAAATTATGTATATAGATTGCCGATGAAAGGGTGAGAAAAGAGTTAAGATTTAGGGTTAGGTTATTGTACACCGGTTTTCTATCTTGAACCCGATTCATTAAATCTGGTTTCTCGAAAAACCAAAAATTGCATACGTGGTACTAATTTTTGGAACTGGCTCGACACGTTTTAGAAATCTGGGATATAAAAAGAAGAACAATAACAGAAAAGTAAATAGGAACCGGATAACTGATACGCACGCACCGAGTCTTATATTTAATACCCGATTCGTACCACTATCCGCAAGTATACGGTAGTTGTAGTACCGGGGTCGAACACGAGGACTAGGATGTATTAGTCTATCTCTAAGCTAGATTAGGTGGTCAAGTAAAAATGTAGTTTGTGGTAAGGGTCGGAATACAAGAAAGCAAGTAAAATTAACGGTTTGTAAAACGATGGTTTGAGGCGTTGTAGGTTCGGGATCCCTCAAGAATCGCATGGATGGTTAATGATGCTACAATGTCTATGGGTTATCCTCCATATGGGGGTTTCAAGCACTTCTTCTAGAGTTTGTCTCTCCCAAGCTTAAACTCACTACCTAGAGGATCGATTCACCCATCTCCCAATGATCTAAATGATCTCTAGATGCATTAGTGTACCCTATCATGAACCCTAAGCAAGTTAAGCCATCTCCCAATGTGAATAACTCACTCATTTGACATTTGGTTCCAAACATCATTACCATATCCCTATGATCAATGTGTTCTACAATCATATCAATTAGGGTTTCAACCAAATCAATAGCATTAAGCACAAAACATCAAACCCATGGAAGAAACTCAAAGACATCATAGATTAAACATAGGTGTTCATACAAAAGTGGGGATCCCTCACCCACAACAAAGTCACTACTCCATAACTAAGGTTTCAAAACAGAAAGCAAAATGAAGAAACATGGAAAAGGAGAAGAAATGCTCAAGATGGTCTTCAATGGTGGTCCTCCTCTTCTCCTAGCCTACTTGATCTCCAAAATCCCCCTTTTCTCCCTCTCCAAGGTGGTTTTTCTCCCAAGTGTGTAGCCCCCTTTCTCTCTCCTCAAACTCCCCTTTTTGTGAATGTTCAGAATTAGGTCTTCTCCTCAAAACATGGGCTTTTCCTTTTTGGGCCGATTTTGATTTCAGGCGGTCGCTCATTTTTCAGGCGGGTCGCTAATTTTTCTTCCGGTCGCCCATTTTTCAGGCGGGTCGCTCATTTTTCTTCCGGTCGCCCATTTTTCGGGCGGGTCGCTCATTTTCCTCTGACACGCGAAAAAACAAGCGACCGCTCATAAAATGAGCGACCGATCACAAAACGGGCGACCGCCCATAAAATGGGCGGGTCGCGCGTTTTGTCTGAGCTCCCCGAGCATTCTCGAATTCTTGTTCTTCCGTGCCCGCTTCGTGAGGATTCATCATGGAGTCTTCCTGCAAGGAAAAACAAGCAAAACAACCTACCCATGGC
>NW_010967026.1:66065-66439 GCF_000463585.1 Tarenaya hassleriana
GTGTTTTGGATCACATTTTGCTGAACCATAGCATGTTTAGGATGTTTTGAACTATGCTTCGGATTTTAGACTCTTGTGTTGTTTTGGACTACATTCCATTGCTTGGATGCATGTCATTTCTGTTAATCCGAGCAGTTGAAACTTTCTGATCAACGGAAAACTCGGAAACAAGCGAAGAAAATTCAACAGACAAAACGGGCGAAAAAGGGGTCGAGAAAAGCAACTGCTCGGATTAACAGAAATGACATGCATCCAAGCAATGGAATGTAGTCCAAAACAACACAAGAGTCTAAAATCCGAAGCATAGTTCAAAACATCCTAAACATGCTATGGTTCAGCAAAATGTGATCCAAAACACCGGTAAAATAAAGCGT
>NW_010967026.1:66449-68424 GCF_000463585.1 Tarenaya hassleriana
ATCTATTCAACCTCAGATCACTGAAACTCGCTTGAAAGCTTGATTGAGGGATTCGCTCTTAGCATGCTTGCTCTGCCTTATCCCGGTCAAACAAGAGAGAATTTCTTTGAAGTTTATCAAACCCGGTTTCACTACAAGAAAAATTGTATTTACCAACGGAAGTTGCGACAGAATTTCCGTCGCCGTAAATATATGCGACGGACAACGACGGATTTGGGACGGATTTGCATCAGTCGTAAGCCGTCGCGCAATACATCGAAAATTTCAACAACAACCGACGGATATTTCCGTCGGTAATTTTGTCAGACGGATTGCGACGGACTGCGACCGATATTTGCGACCGAACTTTCGTCGGAAAATTATGCGACGGATTGGGACGGATACATTGCGTCGCATAGAAGTAGCGACGGATGGGGACAGACATTTCCGTCGGGATTGCGACGGATTCGGTGCATCGCAGGTAGTTAAACACGTTTTATTCGTTCGACCTAATTCCGTCGCATTCTGTTGTGCGTCCGTCGCAATATTGCATTCCGTCGCTTTCCGTCGCATTTCCGTCGCACGTTCGAACTCTATTTAACAGCCGCGGCATGTAGTCTCCATGGTAAAGAGAAAAAAAAAATAGAAAGTGTCAAAAAAAAATGTCGTTTTATTCTCGACAATGGATGTATGAAAGAATTGATTCTATTACGAATCAAATCTCAAAGCAATATGAAGAAGGATTGCAAAATTTTATGTCGTTTGCCACGTCAAATCAGTCGTATTTGGAGAGCGAAAAGCTGCCTTGTCCGTGTGTAAAGTGCCAGAATAAAAAATGGCGGAGTTTGAATGAAGTGTGGAATCACTTATATCGTAAAGGTTTCATGCCGAATTATTTTGTTTGGCTTGCACATGGAGAAACCTATGATACATCATCATCACAAGATGTACATATGGTTGGATATGAAGAAATCAATAATACGACGTCGGAGATGACATTTGGAGAAGAAATAAGGAATCCATACACGGAAATGGTGAGTGATGCATTTCCCAACATTGTTCCATCGCCCCACATGGAGGAGGAACCCAACGTAGAAGCAAAAAGGTTTTATGGTATGCTTCATACGGCGAATACGGCGATATACGATGGATGCGTCGAAGGTCTTTCAAGGTTATCATTATCTTCACAGTTGATGAATATGAAGACAGATTATAATCTTCCAGAAAGGTGTATGGACGGTTTCACCCAGATGTTTAAACATTATCTCCCAGAAGGTAACACTGCACCTGAATCTTATTATGAAACTAAGAGTTTAATGCGGACGTTGGGTTTACCGTATCAGAAGATTGATGTGTGCGAGAACAACTGTATGATTTTCTGGAAAGACGATTCAGATCTGATGCAATGTCGGTTCTGCGACAAAGACAGATACCGACCACGACGGAAATCTTCAAAAAAAGGCAAGTTAATTCCTTTTAAAAGAATGTTTTATATGCCATTAACGGATCGATTAAAGCGGTTATATCAATCCGAGAAGACTGCATCACATATGCGCTGGCACGCGGAACATTGTACTCCAGAAGGAGAAATGCATCATCCATCTGATGGATTGGCTTGGAAACATTTTCAACAGGTATTTCCTGATTTCGCAAGCGAGTCTAGAAATGTATATGTACGGATGGGTTTAATCCATTTGGAATGTCTGGTCCGAATTACTCTCTGTGGCCGGTGATTCTGACACCGTACAATTTGCCTCTGAACATGTGCATGAATAGAGAGTTTTTGTTCCTGTCGATATTAGTGCCGGGGCCTAAACATCCTAGAAAAAGTCTAGATGTGTTTCTTCAGCCGCTTATTGAAGAGTTGACCAATTTGTGGCTCATTGGTGCCGAGGCATATGATGTGTCGATTATGCAAAATTTCTTACTTCGTGCCGTATTGATGTGGACCATCAGTGATTTTCCAGCGTATTCAATGTTGTCTGGCTGGACAACA
>NW_010967027.1:0-553 GCF_000463585.1 Tarenaya hassleriana
GATGCTCTCTAAACATGTTTGGATGCACTCTAAGTATGTTTTGACGAACTCTAAAAATGTTTGAACGCACTCTATACATGTTTGGATGTAATCTAAGCACGCACTCTAAACATGTTTGGATGCAATCTAATTATGTTTCGACGCACTGTAAACATGTTTTGAAGCACTCTAAAAATGTTTAGACGCACTCTAAATATGTTTCGAGTATGTTTGGATGCACTCTAAACATGTTTCGATGCACTCTAAAAATGTTTCGATGTACTCTAAACATGTTTTGATGCACTCTAAAATTATTTGGACGCACTCAAAACATGTTTCGACGCACTTTAAATATGTTTCGACGATGCTCTCTAAACATGTTTCGACGCACTCTAAAAATGTTTGAACGCACTCAAAACATGTTTGGATGTACTCTAAGCACGCCCTCTAAACATGTTTGGAAGCACTCTAATTATGTTTCAACGCACTGTAAACATGTTTTGAAGCACTCTAAAAAAGTTTAGACGCACTCTAAATATGTTTCGACGCACTCTAAAAATGTTTCAATGCACTC
>NW_010967028.1:0-739 GCF_000463585.1 Tarenaya hassleriana
CTTCCAGAGTCGTTTCCATTTTTCTCACGGAAAATTTTCCCAACGGTCATATTTTTACGCTCCAAATACTGAGAAATTTTCCATTTTACCATTTTTACGTTCTCCTATATATACGAATTTCTCTGTCGTCAGTCACGCTCTATCTCTCTGCTCCCGAGTTCTCTGAGTTCTTCATCCCGCATTTGGTTTTCTGGGTCAGTTTCGATTTTCCAGGGAAAAAAGGGTGTCAATTTCTCGTCGCCATGGATATCAATGAGCGAATCAACGTAGATCTTTTTACTGCAGTGCTTCAAATTCCTCCACGACTTGGGCTGAGAACCAAAGTCTTTCTGACACTTGACTATGAAGTAGAGGAACGGCTTCGATTCCCAAACGGTGTCGAAACCATAGTCCGGAACTGGAATGCATCCAGAGATCGATTCAAGTTGGATCTCTTGTGCAATCATGACGAACATATCTACGATTTCCTCTGCGATCGTATCCCGAATCCTCCGGCATGCGAATACTTGGCCTGGATGATCTCTGAGGCGTCAACGCTGATGGGTTTCGGCCTTCAAAGCTTCTCCATTAACCTTCACGCCAAACTGACACAGGAGAGAATCTTGATCCTCGTACCGTCCGATACTCTGACAAGAGCAGCGCCTGAATATCTGTTGCAGAGGCTGTGGGAAGAAGGAGCGGTGGATGAGAAGAGATTTAAGGAAATGGGTTTGGAATCGGAGACATGCTCCATCTGTCT
>NW_010967029.1:0-739 GCF_000463585.1 Tarenaya hassleriana
TTTTTTTTTCTCTCCACATGCACGACAATCACCTCATTCGTCTCTCGTTCACTCATTATTTTAATCACTCCCTCATTCTAGTCCTCTCGACTAGAACGATTATATCACAATAATTAAAACAAAAATATACAAGTTTTCCATTATTCCTCTCCATCATACACGGTTTATATTCTTCCCAAGCACTTTCACTCTTGTCCGTCATTTGCATTTCTTCATCTCTCTTTGTCCCTCACACGACTCACTCCCTCCCTCTATAATATCCAGCCATCTTTTCATGTTGTCACAAGAAAACTCCTGCAAATCCGGTCAAAACTCGCACATCCTTCCTCCTCTTCGCTTGATAAGCTTTCTTCTTCATTTTCCATGTCATTCCTTAAGATGTTGCATGCTCTTTCTTCTTCAAGTTACAGTTCGTTTGGTGAAGATTCAAGCCGCTCTTAAAGCCATTTCGCCTTCATTTTTGCTCTAGCACGGGTGTGGTGAGATTCTTTAAATTCTAAACTTCACCCTTTCGAACTATCCTCATGACTCACTGTATGTTTCAAGTTGTCTTCTTACCTATATATTTGAGTCTCCTATGACATCAACTAAGGAAAAATGGATGAGATTTAACCCATTTGAAACCAAAGAACAACCTAACAAAAATATATACCTCTAGGATCTTTTACGAATTGCCATGCATGCTCATTTTGGTTCATGAATACTTTAAAATTTGAGTTCTAGTTCATGAAAAGAGAAG
>NW_010967030.1:0-585 GCF_000463585.1 Tarenaya hassleriana
GTATATGAGCCAAGAGTTCACTGACTATCTGGTTGATTGTGGTATTGTATCACAATTAACTCCTCCGGGAATGCCACAATAGAACGGCGTGTCAGAACGGAGGAACCGAACACTGTTAGACATGGTTCGGTCCATGATGAGTCAGACAGATCTTCCAAAGTCTTTTTGGGGCTATGCTTTAGAGACCGCTGCGTACCTGCTGAATAGGAGTCCAACGAAGTCGGCTGAAACGACGCCATATGAGATATGGACGGGGAAGCGTCCTGCGTTGTCGTTTGTCAGAATTTGGGGTTGCGACGCTTATGTGAAGCGTCAGATGACTGATAAGTTATCCTCCAAATCTGATAAGTGTTTATTTGTAGGCTACCCTAAGGAAACTAAGGGTTACTACTTCTACATTCCGGCAGAGAACAAGGTGTTCATTGCCAGGAATGCGACTTTTATGGAGCGAGAGTTCGTCTCCAAAAGAGTCAGTGGGAGTAGGATCGAACTTGAGGAAGTTCGAGAGCAGCAAGTAGACGCTGAGCCGAGTGAACAAGTTGAAGAAGTTCAACCTGTTTCACTGCCGGTTGTGACTCAACCTTT
>NW_010967032.1:0-388 GCF_000463585.1 Tarenaya hassleriana
ATCAACAATCTTATAGTAGCTATTCTAGCTACCGGTGCATACGTATCAAAGAAATCAATACTGTAATACCCCGAAACCCGATTCAAATATTTAATTATTTAAAAATGAATAATTAAATAGAGATATCACGAAATCACCAAAAGTGATGGTACAATGTCGGGGAGAGGCACGAGGATCGTCACGTGCGAAAAGGACCGAGAAAGAATGAAGAAAAGGAAAAGAAAAGAAAAAAAATAAAATACAGGGTTGGTCCGCGGCGGACCCGCTCAATCGGAGTGGGAACAGACGCGTGGACTGGGAGAAGAATTTCAAAAAAAAATAAGTAACCCCGGTCCGGCTGACCAGGAATTTGGTCCGGCGGACCGGGAATGACAGATTTCGCAACTTC
>NW_010967032.1:439-739 GCF_000463585.1 Tarenaya hassleriana
ATTCCCGGGCCCGCTTGCCGTCCAGCCGCCTCCCACGCCTCGAGGACGTTGTAGGCTCGCCTATGGGCTTGGGTTTGAGCCCACAACCTCCATAGCTCGCGTGATAAACATCTCCCAAAGCTGGGATTTAGGCATTTTCGGACAGAAACAGAGGAAGAAGAAAAAGGGGAGAAAGGGGGAGGAAGGAGACGAACCAGTGCAAGGGGAGCTCGGAGAAACAAAGGGGGACGTTCCTAGATGTGCCCTGAAGGTGTTCATGGCGTGAGGAGAAGCAGAGGACGCACACAAGCTCGGACAACC
>NW_010967033.1:0-738 GCF_000463585.1 Tarenaya hassleriana
AAAAAAACTAGATAATCTCTCTATAAATACATCAAAACGGTAATAAATAACCGACATATACAATAATAATTAATAACAACGATAAATGTTAGCATAAAATGCTAGAATAATTTTGGATATACATAAATATTTCCAATCTTGTAATTTATATATTTGTTTTACCGCTGCCATGTAAAAAAGATTGTTAGTATATATGTCACTTTTATTTATTAATTACATTGTTTTCAAATATAAAATAGTAAATAAATCGATATGTACAACTAAAAGGGTATGCGTAGTATATCATTTAGGGTTTTATATATTTGATGCTTCTTTTTCACTAATAGTTATTAATTAACTTAGCCGTACATGAAATTAACTATTTAGGCGTAATTAATAGTATATAATGACGTAAAAAAATATTCAAACTTAATTATAAAAGTAATTACTATCTTTTACATGCCATTTGTGAACGATTCCTATCACATAATGAAATCAAATACATTATTAGCAATTAAAAGCTCAATATTTATTTAGAAACACGTCGTTTTTACCGTTTTCTGCATTTGGAAAAAATTCGTATTACTTTTAGTTGTCGGCAATTTATTTTCTTTTCCTAATAATGACAAGATAAATAACCACCAACAGAGGAAAAAACAAAAATAAAGATGGTAAAAAATAAAAAATATTTTTTGACGGAAACATTATTCAAATGTGAGATTTTAAGACCCAAATAGAATAACTTATCTATAAAAAAAA
>NW_010967034.1:0-1516 GCF_000463585.1 Tarenaya hassleriana
TAACAATACATGGATTTCATAACATATTAAAGCATGCACAATACGTGATGAATCAAACACTCATCCATAAACTATAGAAAGTGTCAATACATCAAATGTATCTAAGTAAAGCTCGCAAACAGTACATTATAGAGTACTAAACCAACAATCTCCCACTTGCTCTAATCATGGACTGCTAAACATCTAATGCCCATATCCCTAAAATGACCCTCATGCTTCGACGAAGGGAGAGGCTTCGTCAACGGATCGGCGATGTTGTCATCTGTTGACACTCTGCAAATGTGTACTTCTTCTCTGTCTATGATCTTCCTGATAAGGTGAAATCGTCTAAGTATGTGTTTGGATTGTTGATGGGATCTGGGTTCTTTCGCTTGTGCGGTCGCTCCATTGTTGTCACAATACAGAGCCGATGTTGTCATCTGTTGACACTCTGCAAATGTGTACTTCTTCTCTGTCTATGATCTTCCTGATAAGGTGAAATCGTCTAAGTATGTGTTTGGATTGTTGATGGGATCTGGGTTCTTTCGCTTGTGCGGTCGCTCCATTGTTGTCACAATACAGAGCAATGGGGCTATCAGCACTAGGAATCACACCCAAGTCACCAACAAACTTCCTGATCCAAACAGTTTCCTTTGCTGCGTCTGACGCTGCAATATACTCAGCTTCTATAGTAGAATCTGCAACGGTCGCCTGTTTGGAACTCTTCCAGCTAACAGCGCCTCCGTTCAAGCAGAAAACATAGCCAGACTGCGATCTGTAGTCATCCGGGTCTGACTGGAAACTAGCATCGGTGTAACCCTTTACAGCGAGCTCATCTTCCGACCCACCGTATACCAAGAACACATCCTTAGTCCTTCTCAAGTACTTCAGCATAACTACAGGCGAAAAGGTCTCATCATAGTCAATACTATGAATTTGACGGAATCATTTCGCCACAAGTCGTGCCTTATATGTGTGCACGTTGCCATCCATGTCGGTCTTCTTCTTGAAGATCCACTTGCATCCGATGGGTTTTATCCCTTCAGATGCATCTACCAGAGTCCATACTTGGTTGTCTGACATGGATTGCATCTCGGACTTCATAGCCTCGGCCCATTTCTCGGAATTCGGACTCGCCATAGCCTCTGGGTATGTTGTAGGCTCATCATGTTCCAATAACATGAGCTTCTCATTCCCAGTCACGAGAAATCCGTATCTCACAGGCTCTTGGCGAATCCTGCCTGATCTCCGAGGTTCACTCGTCAAAGGTTGAGTCTCAACCGGCAGTGTAACAGGTTGAACTTCTTCAACTTGTTCACTCGGCTCAGCGTCTACTTGTTGCTCTCAAACTTTCTCAAGTTCGATCCTACTCCCACTGACTCTTTTGGAGACGAACTCTCGCTCCATAAAAGTCGCATTCCTGGCAATGAACACCTTGTTCTCTGCCAGAATATAGAAGTAGTAACCCTTTGTTTCCTTAGGGTAGCCTACAAATAAACACTTATCAGACTTGGAGGATAACTTATCAGTCATCTGA
>NW_010967034.1:1586-5247 GCF_000463585.1 Tarenaya hassleriana
GAACGACAACACGGGATGCTTCCCCGTCCATATCTCATATGGCGTCGTTTCAGCCGACTTTGTTGGACTCCTCTTCATCAGGTACGCAGCAGTCTCTAAAGCATAGCCCCATAAGGACTTTGGAAGATCTGTCTAACTCATCATCGACCGAACCATGTGTAACAGTGTTCGGTTCCTCCGTTCAGACACGCCATTCCACTGTGGCGTTCCAGGAGGAGTTAATTGTGATACAATACCACAATCAACCAGATAGTCAGTGAACTCTTGGCTCATATACTCGCCACCACGATCTGATCGAAGTGTCTTGATCGTCTTGCCAAGCTGATTCTGTACTTCGTTTCTGAAAGCCTTGAACATTTCAAGTGTTTTAGACTTATGTCTCATCAAATAGACATAACCGTATCGACTGAAATCATCAGTGAACGTAACGAAATACAGATAACCTCCTCTAGCTGGACAACTCATTGGTCCGCATACATCACTATGTATCAGATCCAATAACTCTGTCGCTCTCTGTCCTTTCCCCTTGAAAGGATGCTTTGTCATCTTACCCATTAAACAAGACTCGCAAGATTCAAGAGACTCAAAGTCAAATGAATCCAGAAGACCTTCAGAATGAAGTTTCTGAATGCGCTTCTCGTTTATATGGCTTACACGACAATGCCAGAGGAATGTCGGGTTTAAGTCGTTCGACTTAAACCGTTTAGTACTCATGTTATAGATTGACTGTATCTTGACGGTTTGTCATTCAAAGCATAAAGGACATTCAACTGGTAACCTTTACCAAATCACCTCTATAAATGGACATACATTTGTTCTCAATAACAAATCTGAAACCATCCGAGTCTAAGCATGAAATCGACATAATGTTCTTGCTGACTGCAGGAACATAATAGCAATCATGCAACTCCAATACATGTCAAGAAGGTAAAGTTAGATCGTAACTCCTTATGGCTAATGCAGCAACCTTTGCTCCATTCCCAACGTGGAGATCTACTTCTCCTTTTGCCAATTATCTACTTCCTCGCAACCCTTGCATATTTCCACAAATATGCGAGGCGCTTCCGGTATCTAATACCCACGACGTAGAAGTAAACAAATTAGCCTCTATAACGAAGACACCAGAAGTCGATGCTTCTCTAAGCTTCTTCTTCTCCTGATCTTCCAAGTAGAGTCTACAATTTCTGTTCCAATGCCCAACAACATGACAGAAATAACACTCTTCCTTTTTGGACTTAGGCTTAGGTTCAATGAAAACGCTTGTCACTTTCCTTTTGCCCGATAGATCGCATCGTCAAACTCGGTATGCTACCGGTTGACGCCATGTCCTACAAAAGAGACAAAAACAGAACGAACAAAAAGAAATGTAGATTCTATCAATGATCTACTACATCTAGTCCATCATCAATCATCGACAACACATTAATGATCTACTACCAGCTAGTCCATCATCAATCAACGATAACATAGATGCAAACACAAGCTATACTCCCATAAAGAAAACTAACCCTGCAATAATTTTCTATATGGGACTAAGATCCGTATTTCACACAAGAATAAATTGTTACACTTATCCTTATGCTATTTAGGTAGACATCTAATGTCAATCACATCCAATGTGACTCTTAGATCTTTTATGAGACTATGATATCGAATATCATTGCATACTCGTCTCATCTGTACCATTAAGTCTCAAGTCAAACTTGACGACTTAACCTAAGGTAAACCATATACGGCACACCCAGCTTTGGCATGGCCCATGACACGTACGATCGAGGCCTTGACAAGTGCTTTACTCATAGAGCTCCTAGATCTAACCGGTTTCTGTGCAATGATTAACATAATCCGAATAGACCATCCATTCGATCATGTAATCCCAATCTCGAAGCTCCCACTCAATCAAGCATATCTAATATCTCGATTAAGTTACATGCATTCATTCACTATGGACCATCCATAAGATTGCATCATGTTGTTCTGAATCACAGTTGATCGGATTCAGCTACTATTGCTCAGATCAGATCGCAAAATGAAGAACCAATATTTTTTTCCACCCGGGACGTAGACCGGTCGGTCGACGTGAATTCGGTCCGTTCGGTCTGACTTTCCAGACCATTCGGTCTGACTTTCCAGACCGTTCGGTCCAGACCAATGGTCCGGACTTTCGCCCCTTCGGTCCTTCTCTCTCGGACCAGTGACCTAGAACGAACGGACTGGCTAAGTAGTCCGTTCGGTCTAGACACCTTAGTCTGTTCGGTCCAACAACTTGGTCCGTTCGGACTGGATCATCTAGTCCGTTCAGTCCAACAATTGGTCCGTTCGGACTGGATAATCTGGTCTAGAGAAACGACGAACCCTAGACCGTCCGGTCCAGAGACCAGACCGTTCGTTCTAGGCGGAAAAACGCGATCAGATCACGTTCTTCGTCGTTTCGGCCCCGATTCAGATCCGAATTCCACCCAGTTTTCGCCTGTGAACTCAGAACAGAAGCCTCTTGCAACTATGCAACAAAGAACACGAAATCTACACTAGATTCACAATCAATTCATGCATAGTATCAAAGCAAACATGGATTCAAACAATTCAAATCCTAAAACGTGCGTGATCGGGTTCTACGAAATCAATACAGAGCAATCAGGCTCTGATACCACTGTTGGGTTTCTTGGGATCTCATGATCGAATCATATTCCTAAGAGATCGATTTTAGGGTTTGCGCAGCGGATGAAAAACAAAAATTTAATAAAACCCTAGAACCATATTTCTATGATTCGTAGAAAAGTAAGAACGCTTACCTCAATCGATCCGGGGTGTGTATCAATTGAAGAACTCGTTCGATCACGAAAAGGAGGAAGAATACCTCGCCCTCTACACGTATCTACACCTCGGGATGGATTCCAACCTTTGGAACTTGTCTGCTAGGACTCGAATCTTCTATTCCATGATGTGTTTTGAGAAAACGTGACTTAAATCACTTCTTAGACCCTCTAGACTCTCCAAAAAGGTCTCATAAAGTTCTTTTCATCGGCCACCACTTATTAGGGTTATTTATCTCCTTTTATTAAAGTGATTAACCCTAATTCCGGATTTTTAAAATTAAATCCGAAACCTAGACCGAACGGACTGCTTAGTAGTCCGTTCGTTCGGATTGGTCAGTCCGTTCGGTCCAACACTTGGTCCGTTCGGACTGGATCCTCTAGTCCGTTCGGTCCAACATTTTGGTCCATTCCACTATTAGAAAACACGGAAAAGGTGACGCAAAAGGTGACGCAAAATTTACGTCACTAAAATGGTGACGCAAAAGTGACGCAAATAGTGACGCAATATTTTCGTCACTAAAGCGTCACTAAATAGTGACGCAAATAGTTGTGTCACTAAGCGGTGACGCAAAAAATGACGTAAAATTTGCATCACGAAAGAAGGTGACGCAAGAGTGACGCAAATAGTTGCGTCACCCTTTTGGTGACGCAATTTAGTCACCTTTTAGTGACGCAATTGCGTCACTATATCTGTATTTTATTATTTATACGTATAAACATACAAATATTTATATATAAATATACATTTTATATATACGTATATATATATGTATGTATATATTTGTACGTATAAATATACGAGTATTTACATATAAATATAAATTTTATATATACGTATATTATAT